>NC_066887.1:5977164-6277164 GCF_022985175.1 Labeo rohita
CAATTATATGTGGATAAGTATATGGTCGCAGAGTAACAATAGTCTCACAGAACTCCAATCCTTCTGTCCACTGTGAGTTGATGTCAGGCTCAAAGATAAGCGAAGTCTCTTCCTTTGGTCTATATGACTGCACTCTACATTCCACTTGTACCGATGTATGTTTGGGCACATGAACATTCTCCTTTGTTGTTTTAACTGTACATTCGTATTGTGTCTCAGCACTAATTTGTTTGATGAAAGCTTGCACTGTTTCTGTTGTCACACTAGGACAAGTTGTTCACTGGAATCCACTTGTGACTGGCTGCGTTATTCCCTTGTCACTCACCATTTGCTTGTTCACATTATATCCAGTGATCGGATGATGAAGCTGACTACCCCTCATCACCAACACAGGTATGACCAGTCTATCTGTTTCCACTTCATTCGATGCTAAGCCAAAAGTCACTTCCATCCATCCTATATAAGGTATGTCTTGTCCATTTGCTGCCACTTAACGGAGTCCTTCAGGCGCATCAATTACATCAGCCACATTTCTCAGTCTGATATTCGGTAAGTGTTCCCTCTTCCACATTTCATCCACTATACAAACCTGAGATCCTGTATCCCATAATGCATCAACAAGGAGCCCATTAATGTAACACGGCACTAGACACTGTTTTCCTATAAAGGCGGCATGTGTAGAATTATTGGCTTCCCATTTCTTTCTTTGCTTTGCTGAATGTGTGTTTACTCTTGCTGTCTGGTTACATTGTTTCTTATGACATGTCCAGTGATTTGCCTGACATTCTTTTGAAAAATATAATGTTTTTTTCAGGCGGCGCATTGTCGTAGTCTAAGGCCAGAACCAGTGATACCACACTGCGTGGGGACATCATTGCATAATTGGTCACTCCTCGTCCCGCAGTCGTGACCCCGTCTCATTTAACGACTGCTCTCTATACATCGCTGGTCCTCGTGCTCTACAGCCAACCAGAAAATGATCGCTACTGCCACACCTATAACAGTGAGTACAGTACACATTCAACCCACTTTGTTGACATGCCAAACATTTTTTCACATGCATTGATGGTGGGTGGTAGCGCTGTGCCGGCAACCATTGTTGTCATTGGAAGGCTTCCCCCCTTCTGCCATATGGCTGCACATAACCTTGAGATGGGTATGCAGATTAAGGCGGTGATGTGACGGCCTGATCGCTCACACGAGTAGAGCACTGTGTAGGCATGGCCTGCGGTTGTCTAATGGACTCTTTAATCTGAGAAACTTCTACACTGAGATCCTTCAGTAATGCCATTTCTGTTCAGGTTTCCTTTAATTCACTCAAGATGTCAGGCTCACGTTTCTCTGTGCTTTTATGACATGACGTCTTTTCTTTCTTTTCAGCAGAGACTTCAGTGGCCTGTACTGAATGCAGCTTGGGATGTTGTTGTTGAGATAGAAGCTTCTTCTTGCTTTGGCACTCTGTTTCGTTGGCACAAGCGATATAAACTTTATCAAAGAGAAGTTCATCACTTGCATCAATTTTAGTCAAGTATGGTTGCAGATCTCTTCTGATATTGTCATTTTGCAGCCCAGTGAGGACAGTGTGGAGAAACATGCTCTGGACTAAAATTGGGTCGTACTTCAAGCTGGATTCTGCTTCCTGAAATGCAAAGAGGATCTTTTGCCGCAGATCAAGACACCAAACAAGGAAACTTTGTGGGGTTTCTTTATTACTTTGTGCCTCAGAGTTAAGCTATTTGTACAGTTTGGTCGCACCTCTTTCTTGGTAGTGTGCTCTCAATATACTTCTCAGTACAGGCAGGGTTAGATTTGGTTTTCCCTCCAGGTAACTACACAATTGCATGCCTGGTGCGATTGCTCTTATCACTGCGTCCATTATTTCGAGCTCTGAAACTCCCCTGTTCGATCTGATGGGCCAAACTTGAAAAGGTGAGCTTATCTTTTTGTCCAGGTTCACCTATCTGTCCTGATATTTTAAATTCTTTGTTCCAGGGGGACATAACTGGCCTGTGTGTCACTAACGGCATGTGGGAGCTTGTGTCTGACTGTACATTTTGACTTTGCAACATGGAAGGACTTTGTATAGTGTTTAGGTTCTTTTGTGTACCTGTGCGTTGTGGTGTGTGGTTAACTGCTCTCTGTTTTTGCTCTATTAAATTCTGCAAAGCCAACTGTAAAGCATCAATTTCTTTTTGCAGTTTATCCTGCTCTGTAGTTTCTGCTACTGGATTTACATTCACTCTCTTAGTGGTCTGTGCTATGTGTTATTCTGAATTACTGTTTTCATTAACCTTCTGAATCTCACATATTTTTTCTTTTAGACACAAGAGCTCAGAAATTCCCCTAATGCCTCTCGCTCTGCATGTCTCACAATTACAGAAACAAGAAATGACCAGCTTTTGCTACTGGCATCTTCAGACTCGATCCCTAGGAATGCACATAGTTCAGTCATATTTTCTTGTGAGAGTGCATATACTGCTCCTATCACCTCAAGCTTCAAATCCTCTTCGTGATCCATTAGTTACTCAGTCTCTCGATGTGTGCAAAGTGATAGAAGAAATGTCCTTAGCTGGCTGGAAAACTGCAGCGCTCCTGGTATCGAAGATCAACCTCAGATTGCTTGCACTTTCCTTCCTGGCTTGATCCGGACACCAAACGTCTTCACTCCACTGGTGACCTGGGCTGAGTAGTAGGCTGAATGGCACTGGAAGTGAGCTGTCATCACTGGAAGCCAACTCGCACTGCATTCATCCTCGCTGGGGCCTCCAAAAATGTAGCACCCTCACCACCTGTGTCACGCTTGCACAGAGATGAGACCAGAGACGGAAATAAACAGAATGAGTTGAATGTTTATTAGCAGGAATGGTAAATATCAGAGAGCATGAAGTAATGGTGGACGAGTAGCTTATCTGACAGTCCTTGTATAAAGAGTTCATGAGCAGTCCTAGGAGCAGAGTTGAGCAGTCATAGCACACACCAGAGAATCTGAGAAGCAGAGGGTCTGGAGCTCGCATAGGGGAAGTGAACGGTAGACCAGACAAAGACTGAATGAATGAGAAGTCTATTTATAGGGCGTGGTAATGAGAGTCAGGTGATCGTAATCAGAACTCCGGTGAGGCAGAACGAGTGGGCGGTGCTGTGGGTGACGTGGCAGATGGAGGTGGCTGTGGTGAATGCCTGACAGTGAAGACTGAGGGTTGGTCCAGTACTTCTGGAGGAAGGGGCTCAGCTTCAGCTCCAGGGGCGTCTGTGGCAGAGGGAGAGAAGTGTTTTAAAAGGGAAACGTGAAAGGTGGGATGAATTCGATACCTGGGTGGGAGCTGAAGCTGGAATGTCACGTCGTTGATCTGCCTCAGGATGCGAAGCGGACCAATATAGCGAGGACTCATCTTACGGCAGGGCAGACGTAGTCGCAGGTCACGGGTGGAGAGCCAGACAAGATCCCCAGGTTGGTAGTTGGGCGCAGCTCTCCTCCTGGCATCAGCGAAGCTCTTATGTCGTCGTACTGCCCACTGTAGATGGTGATGAGCTGAGTCCCACACTCTCTTGCTCTCTCAAAACCAGTGGTCGACAGCTGGAACATTAGAGGGTTCCTCCGTCCAGGGAAACAGCGGAGGCTGGTACCCGAGTACGCACTGGAATGGTGTTAGGCCGGTGGTATCTTGGCGGAGAGAGTTCTGTGCATACTCGGCCCACGGGAGGAACCTGCTCCAGCTGTGCTGGTCATCTTGGCAGTATGCCCCGAGGTAACGCCCTAACTCCTGGATCTTGCTCTCAGTCTGGCCATTAGTCTGTGGATGGTAACCGGATGACAAATTAACAGTGATACCCAGTAACTTAAAGAAAGCTTTCCATACATGAGAGGTGAATTGAGGACACCGGTCCGATACAATCTCTTCTGGGAGACCATAATGTCGAAAGACCTGATGAAACAGACGTTCTGCCATTTCCAGGGCCGTGGGTAGGCCTCTCAGAGGTACCAGTTTGCAGGCCTTTGAGAATCGGTCAACTATGACAAGGACACCAGTGTTACCTTCAGACTCCGGCAGGTCGGTGACGAAATCCACACCTAGATGGGACCAGGGCCTCTCCGGGATGGGTAGTGGAACCAGCTTTCCTGTAGGGAGTTGACGGGGTGAGTTAGACTTGGCACAGACTGAGCAGCTTTGGACGTACCTGATGGTATTTCGGTGCATACTGGGCCATCAGTAACGAGATTGTATGAGCGAGAGGGTCCTACTGCTGCCTGGGTGTCCAGAGCCCGGAGCCCCGTGAGCTGTGCCCAGAAGGGATTGACGTTGGGAGAGCGGCACGTAGATCTTTCCTTCTGGGCATTCCGGCGGAGCTGGCTCCTGGAGAGTGGCTCTTTGGATGGCCTGGTCCAGATCCCAGATGATGGGGCAGACGATGAGGTCAGAGGGTATAATGGGTTCAGGGTCTGAAATTGTATCGGGAGAGAACTGTCGAGAGAGAGCATCAGCTGGTATGTTCTTGGAACCGGGTCTGTACGTGATGATAAAACGGAAGCGTGTCAGGAAAAGGGCCCAGCGGGCTTGCCTCGGGTTTAGTCGTCGAGCTTCTCTGAGGTATTGCAGGTTTTTGTGATCTGTGATGATGGTGAATGGATGAGTAGCTCCTTCTAGCCAGTGTCGCCACTCCTCCAGGGCCAATTTAATTGCCAGTAGTTCTCGGTTCCTGATGTCGTAATTTTGCTCCGCCGGAGTCAGCTTACGGGAGAAGAAGGCACAGGGATGGAGGACTGAGGAGTCGCCGACCACTTGTGATAGCACCGCTCCCACGCCGATGGTGGAGGCGTCGACTTCCACCGTGAATGGGCGTTCTGGGTCCGGATGGTGTAGGACAGGAGCAGTGCTAAAGATGGTCTTCAGCTGTTGGAACGCTTCGTGGGCAGCGGGGTTCCAGATGAGCTGTTTAGGTTTACCCCGCAGGAGGGAGGTTAATGGAGTGGTGATGGTACTGTAATCCTTAATGAATCTGCGATAGAAGTTGGTGAAACCTAGGAAACGCTGAAGTTCCTTGACGCTGTTGAGTAGTGGCCACTTCTGGATAGCATTGACCTTCCCCTGGTCCATTTGCATGCCCTCGGCACTGATGTTATAGCCCAAGAACTGAACAGTGGATTGATGAAATTCACATTTTTCCAATTTGAGGAAGAGACTGTGTTGACGGAGTTTCTGAAGGACCTGCTGGACGTGCTGGAGATGTTCGGCCTGGTTCCGGGAGTATATCAGAATATCGTCAATGTAGACCACCACAAACCGATGCAGGTACTCCCGGAACACCTCATTCATAAACGTTTGAAAGACGGAGGGACTGATGGACAAACCGTACAGCATAACCCGGTATTCGTAGTGCCCAGTGGGTGTTATGAAGGCCGTCGTCCACTCGTCTCCCTTACGAATACGAATGAGGTTGTACACACTCTGCAGGTCCAGCTTCGTGAAGACCCGGGCTGGCTGAATAAAACCTTGTTTTAAGGCTTCCTCCATGTACTCCTCCATCGCCTGGCGCTCCAGGATAGACGGGGGTAGACCTTTCCCTTAGGTAGTTTGGCTCCAGGCAGCAGGTCAATCGCACAGTCCCATGGCCGATGCGGTGGAAGATGGGTGGCTGCTTGTTTACTGAAAACATCCTGGAATGCCACATACTCCGCCGGGATTTCTGGAGGGTTTTCTGGTTCGGGGGAGTCGATGACAGCATGACTGGAACGGGTGGTGGTTTAGGAATGTTGGAGAGACAAAGTTCAAAGCAGCGTTCACTCCATCACAGGGATCCCAGCGGAGAGTGGGGCGATGTTGTTGCAGTCAGGGGCGTCCCAGGATGATACTCACGGTGGAATCCTCCAGTACCAAGAACCGTATCCGTTCAGAATGAAATAGTCCAACTTGTAGGGTGATGTAGGGTGTAGAGTGACGAATCTGCCCACCCCCAAGTGTTTTTTTCTGAATAGTCTTTACAGCATATTCGTGGAAATGACGTTGACGTGACAGATGTAGCTGGATTAAGCATTCTTGTGCGATGAAGTTGCCGGAGAACCCTGAATCAACGAGAGCAGAAACAGACAACGTACGATCAGCTGTACGCAATGTAACAGGTATTAGAGTAAGCTGGGTGGTTTCAACGTCAGATTGAAAGGTACTCACCACTGGGCGTAGGGGCCGGACTGGGCAGTTACGGATGTGGTGACCAGGTTGACCGCAGTAAATACACAATCCCATGGTGATACGTCGGTTCTTTTCCGTGCAGGATAGACGAGTCGAATCCACTTGCCTGGGTTCTGGTACTGGAGTATAAGCAGCCACCGAAGCAGACTGAGGAGCGGTTACAGGGGGCTGGCAAGCGGCTAGTCGCTGGGAAACCCGTGTTGTGCGTTGTAGGAAAGTTTCAAGTCCAATGGAGTCATCATACAAAGCCATGGCGGCGCGGATTTCCGGGTTGAGTCCTTGAGTTCTTTGATGATAGGCTCTGAGAAGTGTATTTTCATTCCAACCACTAGCCGCCACCAGCGTGCGAAAACGGAGTGTGTAGTCATTCACAGAAGAAGTACCCTGTTGCAAACGGAACAGCTGATCGGAATTGGTTAGCGTGTCGGTGGCAGTGCTGAAAACCTCAGTAAAATGAGCCATAAACTGTTCGAATGAATTGATTATGGGATTATTAGCGTTCCAAATAGCTTTTGCCCATTGGAGGGCCTCACCAGTCAGGAGGGAGATGAGAAATGCCACCTTAGCACTTTCCATCTGAATGAACAAACTGACTTGAAGGAGGAAACCGCTACACTCAGCGCTTCTCCCGCAAACGTTGCGGGCAGGGCCATGGGACTACCTGAGGCAGAAGGTGGGGTAGGTGTTGGTCTTAAAGCCGCCTTGAAGGCATTCACCAATTCCATTAGTGGGTCTGTTGCCAGGGGTGTTTCGGTGCTCATTGTTGGTGTTGGTCTGGTCTTCTGTCACTTGCACAGAGATGAGACCAGAGACGGGAGTAAACAGAATGAGTTGAATGTTTATTAACAGGTACGGTAAATATCAGAGAGCATGAAGTAATGGTGGACGAGTAGCTTATCTGACAGTCCTTGTATAAAGAGTTCATGAGCAGTCCTAGGAGCAGAGTTGAGCAGTCGTAGCACACACCGGAGAATCTGAGAAGCAGAGGGTCTGGAGCTCACATAGGGGAAGTGAATGGTAGACCAGACAAAGACTGAATGAATGAGAAGTCTATTTATAGGGCGTGGTAATGAGAGTCAGGTGATCATAATCAGAACTCCGGTGAGGCAGAACGAGTGGGTGGTGCTGTGGGTGACGTGGCAGATGGAGGTGGCTGTGGTGAATGCCTGACAACCTGATGGAGGGAGATGTAAATAATTAAGAAAACGCAAGACACGGAGTCTCTGTATTTTCTGAGCAGCGTGCCCCTTCCCCAAACAGGTGAACACCTCCTAAAGGAAAACAATCTAATCCTCTGTAATTTTCAATAAGAGCTTCTGTAGATGTGTGACAGAAATAAAGTCAGCCTGGTTAATAATGGGTGAAGCTGGTGATGCTGTTTGTGGAGTTGTTTAATCATCATCTGCTGAGATCTTTCATTTAATCACTTATTTTATTTCAGTTGATTTAATCTGTGGCTGAAATCAGCTGTAGTTCTTGTGTTTCTCTTTTCTTCAGTGATTATGCTTGTTAGCAGCAGGTGTTTATCACTAATGTTCAATCACCTTTTCATTGATCACTTAATTATCTAATTAACTTTAACTCTGCTTCAGTGTTAATTTAACTCTATTTAGAGAGGGACCAAATGTTCTCTGAATAGAGTTGGTTTTACTCTGGAGATTTTACTGTGTATTCATTGACTCTGCTTCACATTCAATAAAATATCACATTCGATAATGCTGGCATTATTTTGATTCATTTTGATAAAAAATAGAAGGATTTCTGTACTTTCTGGTCAACACTCAGAGAAAACAAATATCCTATATCACTTATTTTTGCTCTCCTTCTTCTTTAAGAGTGCAAAATGCATGCTACAAACCTTGGACTAAATAAAGTTTACATTTGAAGTCAATCATCTAATTCGGGTTGTTCCACCGTTTTGTGTTGCAGTGAGTGAAATGTAAATAAAACTATTACAAATTGTAATGCGCAGTTGTTTACTTATAGATTTAGTATTTTATAAATAAATTCTTGAACAGTTTCATTTTATAAGAAATGTAATGGTCTTATAAATATATGCATCATACACACATACAGTAGCAGTGAAACGTTTTTGAACAGTAAGATTTTTAATGATTTTTTGAAGAGGTCACTTCTGCTCACCAAGCTGAAATTTATTTGATCCATAGTACAACAAAAACAGTAAACATTTGAAATATTTTTACTATTTAAAATAACCATTTTCTAACTGAATATATATTAAAATGTAATTTATTTCTGTGATCAAAGCTAAACTTTCAGCATCATTACTCCAGTCTTCAGTGTCATATGATCCTTCAGAAATCATTCTAATACGCTGATTTGCTGTTAATGGAACATGTATTATTGTCATTATTATTATTATTATCAATATTTCAAATGGTTGAATACATTTTTCAGGATTCTTTGATAAACAGAAAGATCCAAAGATCAGCATTTATCTGAAAAAAAGTTTTTGTAACATTATACTGTCAGGACTTTGGACTTATGTTGTCATGTGTTGCCACTGTTTCATTTCCTGTTTTACCTTATTTGGTCTCGTTGTTTTATGAACCCCTTCACCCATCCTGCATTCCTCCTCCTCCTGCTGGATCAATCTCTCAAGGACCACACCAGACTGTTCCTGGATTTATTAGTGAATCACACCAGCTACCCAGATGACATGCTCTGCTCATTTTACAAAATGAGCCTCAACACCGTCTGCAGAGTGCCAAGGATGGTCCAAGGGATAGTTTTGGCGCCTTTGTGGAGTGGGAACTGGCAAGTAACGGATCTTGTTTCACCGTTGGACCAGAGGATGATCATGCCTGTGCCACTCCGGACCCAGTGCCCAGCCAACCATCTCCCTGCTGCATGGAGCGCATGCCTGAGCCCAGCGCTGACGGAGAGCCAGAGCCCACCACAACCAACGAGCCATTGCAGAGGTCGCCGTGATTTTGCCAAGTAAGAATATTCCTGGATCAACATCTTTTCTTGATCCTGGATCAACATTACTGTCCAAAAATATAGATTTAACCCAATCCCTACCCCTAAACCTAACCATAATTTATTCCAAATATCAGAGGGAAATGATAGCTGATTAACAAGAGTGTAGAAGAATCTGACTCTGATCATAAGCCTAAAAGTGACATTTCATGAAAAGTTATCCCTCAATTCTGATTGGTTTATTTAAATGTTGTTCCAGGATCAACAAGGATGTTGATCCAGGAACATGTTGTACTTGGTGAAGTCATGTTTACCACAGAACACAGCGACAGAGTCACGGATCGCGATGGAGCCAGAGCTGCTAGTGACATCAGTCCAGGTGTGTGAGCTGGTAACATCAGCCACTATGAGGGAGAAAGGCATGGCCAGTGATTTCGTGGAGAGGAGCTCAACCCACTGCAACATGACTGAGGGTGAGCTGGTTGAAGATCTGGGACTGTCTGAGGTTGAGGGGGTATGTGACAGGGACCTTATAGACTTGTGGGCTGACCTTCCCACTCTCCTCCCACCTTCATCGACATTAACCCTTCATCAACCCTGAGTGAGCTCCCCAGCTTAAGCTCAGCCCTTCGGCTCCAACACGCTCCTCCATCCCTCCGGCTACACCGGAGTGTCTTGTTCCTGTCCTTGTTTAGTTTAATTAATCCCATGCACCAATGTTTTCCTGATTACCCCATGTATTTTAGTTCCTGCCTGTTCCTTTGTATTTTGTCGGGTCTACTCGTTGTTAAGTGTGTCTGCTCTCACCCCTTCTGTGGATCATCCCTTGTATTTTTCGATTAAAGTCTGTTTTCATTTACTCCACATCTCCGGCATTTTTCTAGACAGTGCAACTGTGACATAAACACTATACCATTCAAAAAAGTCTATTTTATTTTATTTTTGGAAAGATTTATTTTTTATAGAAATGAATATGTATTAATACTTACAAGGATGCATTAAATTGATAAAGTTATAAAAGACTTCTATTACAGATACAAGCTGTTCTTTTGAACTTTCTCTCAAAGAAACCTGAAAAAAAAAATTATACTCAGCTGTTTTCAAAATAATTATGTTTTTTGAGCAGCAAATCAAAATATTAGAATGATTTCTGAAGGATCATGTGACTGGAGTAATGATGCTAAAATTAATCTTTGAAATCACAGGAATAAATTACATTTTAAAATATATTAAATGGAAAATTTATTTTAAATAGTAAAAATATTTCAAAATTTTGCTGTACTTTGGATCAAATAAATGCAGACTTTGTGAGCAGAGGAGACTTCTTAAAAAATCTTTTGACTGGTAGTGTACTTGCATTTTAACCAAAAAAACGGAGAAATTTGACGTACTTCAAACTAAACTTCTGTTCACTACCTGCAGTAATAGCCTAATAATAGTCCATAAACATAACAGCTGTAATGTAAGCTTTTCTTCTAAAGACATCAACATTATTTTAGGGAAAAAATCGCATAAATAACCAAAGGCGAGCACGGTCATAGCATCTCCAGTGCCTGTGTTTAGCTGAATTCTGACTGCCCGGCACTATGAACACACTGAATTTGAGCCTGCATGCAAAGAAAGAATGAAAGGACCTCACCATTAGGCCTGCCCCTGATAATGACTGTCACAATTACTGTTATGAACTCAGAGAATTTTAGAAGAACGTATTTTATCACGCTTGACAACCTGACGATGAACTACTCCCATCACCAAAAAATTAAGAGAAATTAAGCAAATTATGCTGCCTTAAACGGATTTATTAAAATAATAATAAAATAACTTGCTGTATATCTGACTAAATTCACTGAGTTACAGCAAAATTACAACAGTTTTTTTAAAAAAAGAAAACGGCATTACCTACTTCACTTAAGCATTCAGCTGATATTCAAACATGCGCCTTGTGATTTGTGAACGGTTATGTGATTTTTAGGCATTAACCTGTATTTTAAAGCAGATAATATCAACACACGTTTAATTTCAGTCACTAATTATATACATAATTCTACAAAATAGCAACATTTCCACTTTTTTTACACTTGCACATTAGGTGGAGAGCACTAAGAGAAGCGCACAAGAAACCATTAGCGCGCAAAAGCCAGTTTCGAGGTCGGCGCTAAGCCTCAAATCTTCTTTGCTCATATTACTAATCTTACTACCCTGTTCGTTCCTGACCTACCTATTAAACCAGTGAAAGCCTGAGACGACAGTCTTGGTGATTATTCAACATTCCGCTTGAATAAATTACTCAGCAAATTTTGTTTAATTAGTTTACAAGCCCGGTCAGAATTTTAAAGACCTTCAGAAGTGGAGAGCTGCAAAACCTGGTTTTCAAGTGAATAATGAGATCTACTTTTAGGCCGCTTAAATCAACAGAACAGGTGCGATGAGAAGACAACTCTCGCCTTTCTGTTCCTCTGAGGAGGCATTGTGGTGGGCAAATTTGATATTAAGAATTCGTTATCACGGGTTTGGTGAGGGTTAGTGTTGCTCCAAGATAACAAATGTGCCTTTGAGCTCTTATAAAGGCCTGTGTTTGAATTTGGATGACTGCGAAGGCTAAATTGAGGTTTCAACCTTTTGGATTCACTTGGATAAGCAACGGAGGTCAATGAATGTCGAAGAACAAATTTGTTGTCTTGAAAAAGTCAGGTAAGTTTATAGTTTATATTTATAAGTGTAACGACTGTAAACGACTGTTTATTAGTAAACTGCATAGAATACAGTGTGGCATAAATACCATTTAAATAGGATTTCAATTCTGTTTAATTCAGATTTTAAATGGATGACTTAGCACATTTTTGTACAATAAACAATATTCTTTTCTGAGTCGTTCATATTGCATTCAGAAGCATGTTTTGTATAACTGACAGTATTTGCACAATGCCTTAGGAAATAATTTACATAATTTGTAGCAAAGTCCTTTTTTTTTAAGTAGCTTGTCAGGCAGGCAAACTGGTTTGTCTAATACGTGACATATTCCTGTTCAGGATGATCTGAAATAGTCGACCTATGACAGTCTACCTTGTTTGAGTCAACAAAGAGAAAGAAAAACAGTTGACTCCTCAAAAGTGACTGCAAACTCCACCCTCATGTTTGCACCATGTACACTTGCCTATGATAAAATAGGTTCTCTGTCATCATTCAGTTATTACTAACTAGTAACCTGTGTCAGTTAGGTTAAGGTTCTGTGGAGTACAGAATAAAATATAGGATTAAGATTGCTGATTTGATTGCAAACAGCTAGCCAAATAAAAAGGTTGTAAAATAATTATTAGAGGCTTTGCAAGCATGTTACCTCGTCTAAGCTTTATATAATTCTTTATTTTCTCAAATAATAATCTGACATCAAAACAGTAAATGCTCCTTCAGGTGAGGCCTCCTTACTTAAAAATAAGAGACTTTATTTGCTCTTCTATGAAGAACCTTTTTTAATGTCTGTGGAACCATTCCACTGCACAACTTTAATAATAATAATAATAAATGCATTGAAAGATTCTATGTGGAACCCAGATTGGTTCTTCTTTAGAATTCATGCAAATTGCAAATGTATTTTGGAATCTTTAATTTTTGGCAAATGAAAATTTGCTGAAAATGTATGCACCCTACAGGCAATCCAATATGTAGATCAGTTTGTTTCTTCACCAGAACAGCTTTAGAGAAATTTAAAGTTACATCACTTGCTCACCAGTGGATCCTCTGTAGTGTATGGGTCCTGTCAGAATGAGAGTTCAAACAGCTGATAAAAGCATCATAATTGTCCACAAGTAATCCACTTGACTCCAGACCATCAGTTGTCTTGTAAGGCAAAAGTTGCATGTCTGTAAGGAGTCCATAATTCATAATAATGCTTCCTCCAGTGGAAAAGTCCATCCCCTGTTGTCCTCTCACATCAAAATCCATCCATAGAGAGAGTTTAAAATGGTTAATTGATGGACTGGAGTTGTATGGATCACTTGATGTTTTCATCAGCAGTTTGGACTCTGGCGGAACAAGTGATATATTGCAGAATTTCTCCAAATTTGTTCTTCTGATGAAACAAACTCATCTTGGACAGCCTGAGCGTGAGTATGTTCAGAAAATGTTTATTTTGGGGTAATTTTTTTTGAGTTTATAATGTCGTTCCGTGTCGTACGGCTTGATGGCGCTGTCGTACAGTGTAGAGGTGTAGTACCGCTGACCTGCGCTGTACCCGTGGGCAAAACGGCGTTTACTTATCAACAGCGTGGACACAATAGATAGAGAGAGAGAGAGACGAGCGCTTACATGAGAACGAGCAACATTTGAAAGAAAGGGCGAGTTGTGTTTCTAAACACAGACTCTAGACTTCAGATTTTCGATTACGTCGAGTAGTAACGTCAGTTTGGGGGTTGTTCGTAATTCAGAAACAGTCGGAGGACTATCATAACAACACTGGAGCACAGCATAACAGATCCCGGAGAAGCACATTTTTGATGTGAGTACGAACATTAAATTGTTGCACAGCCTAATGAAGTTAAATAAATGTGTCCTGTGTATTCGAAGCTAAAACGAGGGCAAATCCAAAACACTGCTGTGGTGGGCGATAATTGATAGCTTAGTAAAGTATGTTTGTGCAGAGCGTGGAGGTTATCCAAAATCATTTCATGAAGAGTTGAGCTGTGCAATGTAAACTTCTGCGTGAAACAAACATTGATTTTTATGCTGCCGTGAGTTAATGAATGTGTGTTTAATAACAGTGTAACAACTTGGCCAAAAAAAACAAAAAAACAAAAAAAACAACAACTTGAGAACAGGAAAGAAACACGTGTTTTTACCCTGTACGTCTGTGCGACGCAGGATGTGCTTTTCAGTCTTGCCTAGTTAATTTGGTTGTTCTACTGTAACGTTGAACATCTTTTTGCTTGTAAAGTCTAGTTTGCAGTTTTTGTGCATTAAACTAACAATTACATTCAGGTCTTGATCACAGTATAGACATGAAGTAGACATCAAGAGCACATCAGGTTTATTTTGAAAGGCATAGCTTCTGTATAAATTCACATGTATCAGCTGCTAGTTGTGAATATTGTTGTAAAGAATAAAGTTGTGTTTTCATGCACATTGTTACCTGGACCTGAAGCAATGCACTTGTTTATTAATTCAGTTCAATAGGCAGTTATACTGCCATGGTACCTACCTAACCTGTCAGCATTAAATTACTAGTCACTGAAAAACAATCATTTTAATACAGA
Source organism: Labeo rohita (assembly GCF_022985175.1). Classification (NCBI taxonomy): domain Eukaryota; kingdom Metazoa; phylum Chordata; class Actinopteri; order Cypriniformes; family Cyprinidae; genus Labeo; species Labeo rohita. Next base: position 5,991,542 of record NC_066887.1, read on the forward strand.
CGTTTACAAAATACAATATGTGACCCTGTACCACAAAACCAGTCATAAGGGTCAATTTTGAATTTGAATTTGTTAGGATAGGACAATGTTTTCTGAGATATTTGAAAATCTGGATTCTGAGGGTGCAAAAATATTGAGAAAATTGCTTTTAAAGTTGTCCAAATGAAGTTCTTGGCAATGCATATTACTAATCAAAAATTAAGTTTTGATATATTTACGGTAGGAGATTTACAAAATATCTTCATGAAACATAATCTTTATTTAATATCCTAGTGATTTTTGGCATAAAAGAAAAATCAATACTTTTGACCCATACAATGTATTGTTTGTTATTGCTATGAATATACTCATGCTAATGCTACTTATGACTAGTTTTATGGTCCTGGGTCACATATAATACAATTTATGATTGTGATTATTATTATGTGGTGAACTAGCCCTGTGTAAACTTGACTTAATACATCCACTACCTTGGGATCAGTTTGTTAAAAGTCATTGCAAAATGGTTCTGAAGCAGCTCCAGCTGTGTATTTTATCTAGCGCAGTGAAATTAATGTGAGCATGATCAAATTTGTCCATCCTGTGAACATCATCCAGAAGCATAAATCACCTGTACTGTGCAGAGTTAGTTGTTATGAGTCACTTTCTTTACTCATGCTTTCATTCCTCGCTTAGAACACATCACAGCCTGCATGCTGCAGTATCACCGACTGCTTTTGTTTGCCGGATTTTATTCATTAAACACGTGTAAAAATATGTGGCAGTGTCACAGGGCTTCCTAACATGACGACTCTTTTAGTGTTATACCATAGTGCATCAGCATACTGGCTCTCACACACCTCATAACATCACTGCTGCCTGGTAATCACATCAGCTGTAGCCATGGCAACTGCACATGGGAATGAAAGCTTTCACTGGGAGAGCAATTTTCTTCCCCTTCACTGACTCATCGCTTTTCCTCCACGGATTACGTGTTACCTGCTTGCACGCAAATGCCACCACCGTTTTTCCCCCCAGGGTATCACTGAATGCTCTTCCATAGGTAGATTTTCCACTTCATCTTCACGTAAGGCTTATATTGGTGCAAATTGCTGTTTTTTCCCCATCATGCTGTTTTGGGGATTTTTTTTTAGACTCATTAATAGTTTTCGCATTGCGACATTACTCTTTGTCAGTTAAGCTAATTTTCCCTTAAATTCTCATTACTGTAATGCAAAGGAAAAGTCATATTCTTTGTTTATATTATTTCATATTCAAATAGTATTTAAATATATTAATACATTGTGGTGTTGTTTGTAACACATTGTGCTATACTGTTTAAACATTATATAACATTTCTTTTACTCTAATACAGTTATAAAAATAATCAGTAACAGTAACAGAAGTAGTAAAAGTAAAACTTGAGGATGTATTAAGATTATGATAATAATTTGACAAATTGTTCTTAATGTCACAGTACAAAGAGTCTTAAGAGTTATTTATTTATTTATTTCCCAAACTGAGGTTTGAGAATTGAATTGGAAAGCTATATATATATATGTGTGACCCTGGACTACAAAACCAGTCTTAAGTAGCACAGATATATTTGTAGCAATAGCCAAAAATACATTGAAAGGGTCAAAAATAACCTTTTTTTTTTTATATCAAAAATTATTAGGATATTAAGTAAAGATCATGTTCCATGAAGATATTTAGTAAATTTCCTACTGTAAATACAGGTGCATCTCAATAAATTAAAATGTTGTGGAAAAACTAATTTATTTCAGTAATTAAACTCAAATTGTGAAACTCGTGTATTAAATAAATTTCATTGCACACAGACTGACGTAGTTTAAGTCTTCGGTTCTTTTAATTGTGATGATTTTGGCTCACATTTAAGAAAAACCCACTAAATCTCAACAAATTAGAATATGGTGACATGCCAGTCAGCTAATCAACTCAAAACACCACAAGGTTTCCTGAGCCTTCAAAATGGTCTCTCAGTTTGGTTCACTAGGCTACACAATCATGCTGATCTGAAAGTTGTCCAGAAGACAATCATTGACACCCTTCACAAGGAGGGTAAGCCACAAACATTCATTGGCAAAGAAGCTGGCTGTTCACAGAGTGCTGTATCCAAGCACGTTAACAGAAAGTTGAGTGGAAGGAAAAAGTGTGGAAGAAAAAGATGCCCTTTGCAGCCTTGAGAAGCTTGTCAAGCAAAATCGATTCAAGAATTTGGGTGAACTTCACAAGGAATGGACTGAGGCTGGGGTCAAGGCATCAACAGCCACCACACACAGATGTGTCAAGGAATTTGGCTACAGTTGTCTTATTCCTCTTGTTAAGCCACTCCTGAACCACAGACAACATCAGAGGCGTCTGACCTGGGCAAAGGAGAAGAAGAAATGGACTGTTGCCCAGTGGTCCAAAATCCTCTTTTCAGATGAGAGCAGAAGTTTTGTATTTCATTTGGAAACCAAGGTCCTAGAGTCTGGAAGAAGGGTGGAGAAGCTCATAGCACAAGTTGCTTGAAGTCCAGTGTACAGTCTGTGATGATTTGGGGTGCAATGTCATCTGCTGGTGTTGGTCCACTGTGTTTTTTGAAAACCAAAGTCACTGCACCCGTTTACCAAGAAATTTTAGAGCACTTCATGCTTCCTTCTGCTGACCAGCTTTTTAAAGATACTGATTTCATTTTCCAGCAGGATTTGGCACCTGCCCACCCTGACAAAAGCACCAAAAGTCGGTTAAATGACCATGGTGTTGGTGTGCTTGACTAGTTGTATCTCGGGCCAAATATTGTCCTAACCATACATCAATAGAAAGCTTATTTATTTAGCTTTCAGATGATGTATAAATATATACATCATAAAAATTATAATTAAAAAAGGAACACTCACAAATAAGATGAAATGTTTAACCTGCTTACCTGCATGTGTGGCTATTAAAACATAAAAATAAATAAAAAATATAATAAATAGATTCAATTAATTAATCTTTTCAAATAAATCAATAAAAAAACTAACATCAAAACCAACTGTCAAAAATTAACCATGAACATGCAAATCTGTTGTTCAGTTATTTAAATATTAACTTTAAATCTCAGGTGCTCAGCTCAGCTACTTCAAGTAATTATTATATGTCAGAGAGGTTCGGCAGACAAAGATATAGGAAACCCTTAATTTGTTGAGAATGTTAAACCTCAGTGTCAACTATAATGGTGTGAAATGGAGTAATATGTGCCAGTGAGAGTTTAAACCCTCCTTTCAGTTCTCCTTTTTTTTTCCTTTTATCTATGTTAGTGCGATTGAGATTTGAGGGAAAATCTGTTGTAAAGGGAAATATTTCACCCCTTGGGGACCCCAGTCTTCAGAAGTCTGTGCTTTATCATGTCTTTGACTTTAGTCTTCACTCTTTTAATGCCCTATGATTTCCGCAATGTGAAAAAACGCAGAGAGAATCGCGGAATCCAGTCATAAAAACGTAATTTACAGAATAACGCGAAATGTCACGGAATTTGTCAAAGTTTAAATTAACTAATCAAAAGTAGTTCATTGCACCTAAATCAAACCGCAATATGGACTAGTATCTGGAAATATTATGCTGCAAAAATACCATTTAAATGTGAATCCTACATGTTCTGTTTGTCTCTGTTTTAATGAATGGTGCAGACGAGCGGTTTTGTTTACTACACACACTGAAGCGCGCGTGACGCTCTTGGTCATTTCAGCGTCTGTTGTCTCACTAAATGAGGACATAAATACATGAACAGTATCTGCTGAGAGTCACTTAATGAGCATTTGACTGTTCCATTTTAGGAAAACTAGCCTTATATCATATACACACAGAAATGTAAAGGTAGACGCAGCAACCCGTCAAAATAAAAGTTTGGTTTAACTTGAAGACATTGTGCCAGATATATATTACTACTATTACTACTACTACTACTACTACTAAAATGAAACAAACATTATTTTTTAGGGTATAATCACACAACATTTCTTCCATGTTTTAATTTTAATAGTAAATTCCCCTTTGTTTGCCAAAAAAAAAAGTTTGTTTAATTCTTAATTTTCAATAATTAAAAGATAAATGGAATTAATGTTTTATGCCTTCATTTGTTTAACCAGAATAAACAACACAGAATTTCTGAGGGTAAAAAAAAACTTTCATAAGGCTATTTTAAGAATAAATTTGAATAAGTTAAGTATGCATTTAAATAATTAGACATGCTAAAACACAGAATTTAATAACAATAAAACATATGGTGAGACAAAAATAAAACATTTCATAGGGCCCCAAACATGTCATTTTTGTTCAACCTTTATTAAATTGATGTGAAATTGTATAAGTTTCATGATTTTAATTAATTAGACATGCTCTTTGATTAATAAAATTTAATTTAACCATTAAAAAGGAGTTGAGAAAAACTAAAACGGGAAAAAAACAGAATCCAGAAAAAATGGAATTTGGAAAAAAATAAAACGGAATTTGGGAAAAAATAAAATGGATTTTATAGGGCCCTACTCTTTGCTCTTCAAAGGTCAGGTTCTCCCTGAGAGCTGCTTTGAGTTCCTCATATAAAATATTGAACTAACTTAACTTACAAAACTTTTTTTTTTTTTAATGTCAAAGAATAAGTTGTTTCATTCATAATTTGTCCGTTCATTATCATTGGTTTCAAAACCTTGTCCTAAAAAGGACCTGTGCTATGGGAAGTTTACAAAATATGAAACAACATCTTCAAGTAATAGGTGAGAGGCTGTAGTTTACATCTCCTTTTTTTGAAACGCATATGGATGTGAAAAGTGCCAAATGATCTTACGGTAAACAAGAAGAGGAACCCTCTCAGTTAAATGAGCCGTTGTCTTATCTTTAGACTCTTTTGGACCCATGTAGCTTTCGTTCTGAATCAAGTAGTGCTTATACAGCGTTTCACTGGTGTGCATTTCTGCACCTAAACCTTGGCATTTAAATTCTGCATATAACATGACAGTCGTGATGATGTATGTTTAGGCCAAGATATGGAAAGGCCTGGAGTATGCAGGTTGTGATATAAGGTTTGTTGTATTTATCAGGCTTGCGTGACTTTCTACACTAGGGGTGTCACCTTTCAGGCAGTCTTGACACGAACATTGACGCAGGGGTTGTGTATTATTTATCAAGTGGCTGGGGGCATTTTTTGCATGTCATTGTTGACTGACTTCAGTTCTTTATTGAATATATTAGCCTTTTAATATTAACGTGACCGTGGCGTCCTATGTTTCAGTGCAGTTTTCTTACACTCTTGTGGTGTACATATTTTTGTACGACTGTGGTGTAGATATTTTTGTACCAGTTTAGTCCTTCTTCTGGTACTGTGTTAAACCAATTACAGAGACTTGTCCAGAAATGGACAATGGCAGAGATTTTAAGCGTTTTGCTAAAGCATACATTGACGGCACTCTTCAGGACTGTCTTTATAAAATTTTATTTTAGGGAAACATTGTATGTGACCCTGGACCACAAAACCAGCCATAAGGGTAAATTCTTTTATAGATTCTTCGTTAATCCTGTGCGAATGCACCATATGAAATTCAGATGTGGTGGGATAATTTCTAAATTACACAAGGTCCCCAGATAATATTTATCCTGTGCGAATAGGGCTAAAGTTGTCCAAATGAAGTTCTTAGCAATGCGTATTACTAATCAAAAATTAAGTTTTGATATATTTATGGTAGGAGATTTACAAAATATCTTCATGGAACATGATCTTTACTAAATATAGTAATGATTTTTGGCTTAAAAGAAAACTTGAGAATTTTGACCCATACAATGTATTGTTGACTATTGCTACAAATATACCCATGCTACTTATGACTGGTTTTGTGGTCCAGGGTCACATAGGAGGAAAATATGTGCCATTCAAGTGGAGTTTGCAATATTGTAATTCTGAGTTTCGAGCGATGTTATATTTACAAGTGGAAAACTCTGAAGTTTAGATGATGCACGAGTTGGAATGTTTTAATTTAAACAGTCCACAATGGCAGAAACACTGATTCATAAAATGATCCAAATATAGAATTGAGAGAGAAGTTAGTGTTGTTAACCTGTTAGTCTAACAGTTTATGTTAAAAAAGTTGATACAATGTAAAAAAAAAAAAAAAAAAAAGTGGTAGAACTGAATATTTTCCATCGATTTGTTTTTACATTATTTTATGGCATCATATGATTGGTTTCAAATACCTGGGCAAAACTGGGTGCCAGTGAGCAAAGACGGCAGAATTTCAGAATGCGCCAGCCTAGCGACTGCTATTGAGATGAATGGGACCAGATAGCACTCTCCAAACATTATAAACCTCTCTTGTCAAAACAGGAACCCGTATAGAGCTCCTGTGCAATGCTGTCACACTAAATCCATTACAGTTTGTGTAATTTCACACTCTTCAGTAGATTGTGAATCGCTCGTCAGACCTGTTCTTACACATAGGAGTGCTGTCTGGTTTGATCTGCTTAATCAGATGTGAATGGCTCTGTTGTAATATTCAGTGTCTGCTGTCATATGATGGAAGTCAAGATATGACTCAGTTGAAATCCCATTGCTCTGTCAGACAGCTGAGAGTCATATGTTGTGGATCAAGACACTCCAGCATTTCAAATGTCCATTAAAGTGAAAAAGCCTGAAGTTAAAAATCTAGTCTTGCTTATAGTTTGAGGGTTTTATGTACTGTTAATTCAAAGTATATCCATCCATAATAAAAAGTGCCTCACACGACTCTGAGGGGTGAATAAAGGCATCCAGTAGCAAATTGATATGTTTTTGTAAGAAAAATATCCACCGTTTTGGACAGATGACGTAGGATTGGACGATAGGCTGTGATTGGTCCATGCGATAAATCCTGGCCCTTGTGTTTGTGCACATTCACGAATCAGTCTGAATGAACAATATAATGTTGATAATGGGAATATTAACTTAAATAAGTAAACAACTCTCACAATTAGATATAACCTCTTTGTTAGATCAAAATGGCTCAAAAACATGATCTGTGGGAGTTTTTAGTGAGTAATCAGCTTGGTGTTTAAAGTAAATCTCTGTATTTGTGACCAATATTTACCAAGCTTTTATGACTGATGATTTAGAAAAAAACATAAAAGCCAATTACTTTTGAAAACAATGTTTTTATATTAATTATGCGCAATCATTTCTCACACACTATTAGGGCTGGGTATCGAGAACTTTAAATTTCCAAATTTCTAAGAACTGTTTTTCGATAAGACACGTGCAATTTCGGTTCCGCTTAACGGGTCCTGTATTCGCATTTTAATGTGATTTTAAAGTTTAAAATCAAATGTTTTAAGCACAGGAAGGGAAAGAACTTGCGCACTGTTTGTGTGCAGATTACACTCCTGAAGCGCGAGCACAGTGAACAGTGGACCCAGTGCGGGTTCCCAGCCTGTCCCAGCCTAATCTCGAACCATTCCTTGCATTTCCACTGCAGAAACAGTCGTTCTGGGTCGGATCTGACTTCTCTTTTACATTTACCACCCAATATGCACAAAATACATCAGTATATCGTTATAAACAGCCATTTTTTGTCAAAAAAAATCATTAACTGATCTTGACTGAAAATCTTTCGTAACTTTAATGAGGATTCATCTATATTTTATTTATGAAAAGTATGCAGTGTTTTTAAACCTTTGATTTAAATTTCTGTACCTGTAGTTTCTTCAGTTGTATTTATGTATTATCTATTGCTCATTTATTTGCTTGTTCTGATTTTATTACTGACTGTTCACTTGTCTAGCACTTTAATTTAGTTAGTATTTAGTAATTTAGTTTGAAGTTTTTTTGCTGTCGTATTTTTTTGTTAAAACCATAGGCAAGTTCTTCTTAGGCCTAAGTGTTCTGTAGACTGCTGATTTTTGCACATGTTATTCAGCTGCAACAGAAAGCTTTGTAAAAATACAGAACAAAAATGTTTGGCCTAATTTTTTTTATTGACTTTTTTTTATGCTATTGGAATCGATGCTAAACTAGGAATCGTAAAGAATCAGAATCGATAAGCAGAATCAGAACCAGAATCAATAAAATTCAAACGATACCCATCCCTACACACTATAAATGATAATCAAAATAGGTAGTAACTTTTAACATTTTAGGACGTGGGTCTCTAAGTATCATCGTTTTTGGGTCCTTTATGACCAAAATGTTTTAAAGGGGTCATCGGATGCCCATTTTCCACAAGTTGATATGGTTCTTTAGGGTCTTAATTAAAAGTCTCTAATATACTTTGGTTAAAACAACACCCTTTTTACCTTGCCAAAATCAGCTCTGCAAAAATTATCCTGTTCTGGTCAAGGTTGCTTTAAATGTTAATGAGCTCTGCTCGTCCCGCCCCTCTCTTCTCTGGAGTGACCAGCCTGTTTACTTTAGCCGCATTTAGCTGCGTTTAGCCGCTAAACTTGGTAAAAGATTTATAAAAAAAAAACCCTTATACTCACTTCTGCTGTAAGTGAAGCTGGATCACGAATGATTTGCGCGAACATAGACAGATATATGTAGATTGGGAGGCACATTCCCTTCACAAACAAACGTAATCCACTGCATCTTCAGCAGCTCAGATGTCGGGAGTAAATGACGACCACTATGTTCATTATTACATCCAGCAACACAACACCTCAGTCGATCAATCAGAGATATTTTTGTCTAACTTACATCCCTGCTCCGGCACCGAAACAATCGAGGTCAGACTGTTACAGCTGATTTAAGGTGGGTCTGATTTAAGGCGTGTCTGAGGTAAGTCGCTCATGTCAATCAACTATCGTGGGAGAGGCTTCTGAGAATGGCTCGATTTGAAAAAAGGGATATTATTTTTACAGATTAATTAAAAACCACTGCATGGATTTTTATCATTATAGGGTAGATTTGTACATACGCTGCCAACAAACGTTAATGTTCAAACAACATGTAAAAGTGAACTTTGCTTTCGATGACCCCATTAAAAGCTCTGTTTTATAGGACTGTCACAATATGTTTTTATAAGCTGGTGCTGATATGAATCATGTTGGAAGTCTGACTAACTGAAACCACTGGCACTAACAAACTCTTGTTCACCACTGACCTTTTAGGGAAGTAATGTTTTTGCAATTCTTATATGGCAGTTCCAGTTAATGCCACTGGCCGGATATACAAGATAATCAAATCTGTGCTCGTCACAGTACCTGAATGATAAATGAGTAATTTGGTTTTTAGGGTGATGACTGGCAGAGCAGTATGCAGTAAATAAGGTTGACCTGTGTATTGTTTTGTTTTGGTGAAACAAGTAGCTGTTTATTTAGAGATCAGACTTGACTTGTTGAAAGGTTACTGCTGTGTATATTGTAAACCATTATACTGTTTGGTAACACCTTAAGACTAGTGAAGGACACTTACTAGGTGTTACAATCATCACTACTGCTATGGCTCAAACTCTAACGATATTGCTTATATTAAGCTTTTTCATATTACTTGCCATATTACACACATGAATGGTTCCTTAGATTGTGTGGCTTGGCTTGGAAGAGTGAGTCATTATACAAGTGACTCACATTTTACATGTACAGTAGAGATGCACGATATTGGATTTTTGCCAATATCCGATATGCCGATATTTTTTCATCTCATTTTGGCCGATACCGATATATATCATTTTATTTGGAAAGTTAGTTTTTAACAATAACTTATTTGTTAGGATTAAATAAATAGTAATGCGTGGTTTACATTCAATCCCTTCTTTTTCATCAGTAGACTAGCATTATGATCTGAATTTTGTGAATTAAGTTCACTTTTGCTATGTTATAAGCCGAACTTTCGGATGCTTTCACTTTCGAATTCGCAATCTGAATACAACATTTCAAAACGAAAACAGAAAAGTAGAACTAAACTGGGTGACTGTAAGGGTGCTTTGCGGGACATGAACAGGACATAATTCATTGCTACAATTTCTTAATTCGTTCCTATGATTTATTAATTTATTAATTTGTAAAATGAGGGAACGAATTAATATGTAGTATTAACGAATTGTTAATTTATTCCCACGAAATATTTTATTTCCCACCCGCAATTTATCACAGTAAGAGATACGAAAACATGGATTAAAAGTGAATGACAAGAAAATAAACCTAAGAAATTAAAGGGTGAGACGCTGAGGATTTGGGAAAATAAAAATATTAAGTTATGTCGCAATTCGTGACCAACTGGCAAAACAGTACACTTTTTTTGCACAAGAATACCAACATGTTTACCTTCTCTGGTTTAACAAGCGGTCTTTTACCCTACTCGAAAACCAAATCCTCCGTCCGCCATCGTTTCCAGAATAGTCGCGTCCTTTTTGCCGTCACCACCTGGCTCATGCTGACACTACAAATACAAACCAGGCTCTACACCCGAAGCGCTCACAACGAAAACTACTCTTCGCATGATTAGTGAAATCCTGAATATGCCACGGCTTTGTAACTCTGTAACCCGCGCTGTATGGAGCAATGCGACCACGTCAAATTTTAACTTGCACATTAAAAAAAAAAAAAAAAAAAAAATGTGACAGTTTTGATCAGTCTAGAGCCCTGCAATACAAAGGCATTCGACATGGAAAGAAAGTAATAGAAATGTAGTCACTAAGTCATGTTTAATTATAATTTCTAATTATTTTATAAGGTGCACTGCGCTCTGACAGGGCTGCGGGACACGAACATAATTATTTTCTACAACTTGTTAATTCGTTCCTACGTTTTATTAATTTATTAATTTGTAAAATAAGGGAACGAATTAAAAAGTCGTATTAACGAATTCTTAATTTATTGCCACGAAATCTTTTATTTCCCACACGCAGTTTACCCGCATAAATGATACGACAACATGGATTAAAAGTAAATGACAAGAAAACAAACCTGCGAAATTAAAGGGTGAGACGGTGATGATTTGTGAAAAGAAACTATAAATATTATTAAGTTTGTAGCAATTCGTGACCAACCCGGAAAACAGGACACACAGCCGCTTATGGCTTTAAATGTATTGGCTCGAACGGCATGAATCCAAAAGTATGGTCAGTGGTGGACGAAGTACACAAGTTGAGTACTTGAGTAAAAGTACAGATACGTATAATAAAATATTACTCCAGTAAAAGTAAAAGTGCTCCTCTTTCAATTTTACTCGAGTGAAAGTACAAAAGTACCCGATTTTTTATGTACTTAAGTAAAAAAGTACTGATAGATTAATTTTGCAATTTTAAATAGGCTACTTAATTGAATTTTATATTAGCACATATTTGTTTTTATAATCCTACTGCTCAAAAAACCTGGGATTTTCCCAAAAAATCCATTTTTGTTGTTGATATGGACTATGTTGACGAAAGTGATATAGTAATATTCAATGTGTAGCTTACACTGCAATGTACCGAGACAAAACAGATTTGACAATCATATTTTCAACAGTAAGAAAAAAAAAAAGTGTTTTAAAGCTTGTTTTGCATAACGTCACGGTTATATATGACATGAGAATAAGGCCTAAAGTTAGGGAGAACATTTTAAGGAAATATTTACATAATGATTATTTCCTTTCCTTTGATAATTACTGTACTTACCATGATCTGAACATCACATCCTTTCTTTTTCCCTCGGATGTAATCTATCTAGGTGGTTGAATAAAAATATGTGGACTTTATATCTAAAAATGATCTCAACTTAGCACCAGCAAGCAGCTAGACAGTTAGCATCAGCTAACAATATTTACTTATTTTCAGTATAGTTAAATAAACATTATATCTGTCTACTCTAGCTGATCCAAACAATATAAACATTTATACTGTTGCAAAACAATATATAAACAGACGTCACGTAGGGCTAGCATTTTAATAAAACTGCTAACGTTACATCAGCGAGGACTATGAACGTGCATGAGTTATTTTATTTAAGCTGTTATTACAATTTTTCGTTTTTGATGTGTCTGAATTCAAGCATTTCAGTGCGCTTAAACAGATCACCTTTTACAGCAGATGTAATTCACAAACAACGGACAGCTTTGACCTAAATATGATTTTCAGTTATAATAATTAATACGAAACAGAGATGCTCACAAGTCTCTGAGCTAGAGTCCAAGTCAAGTCTCAAGTCTCTGAGCTAGAGTCCAAGTCAAGTCTCAAGTCTTTCAGCTAGAGTCCAAGTCAAGTCTCAAGTCTCTGAGCTAGAGTCCAAGTCAAGTCTCAAGTCTCTGAGCTAGAGTCCAAGTCAAGTCTCAAGTCTCTGAGCTAGAGTCCAAGTCAAGTCTCAAGTCTTTCAGCTAGAGTCCAAGTCAAGTCTCAAGTCTCTTTATTATATTAAGTCTCTGGTTATAATAAGTGTTGCATCACGTACAGCGACCCATCCAACACTGCATAGCTATATATAAGGAACTCAAAGCATGTAATATGTTATAATGACTCCTTTATCTATTAGCATACAGTATCAGCTTTGATTTTGGTATATAATCAGTGTAAACAGGCTATTGCAACATGACAAAAACACCAAGAATGCTTTACTTTTAAGTTAATATCTGTATTTTGCCTTGTAGCATGAACACACAGTACAGTACAGACCAAAAATTAAGAAAGACCAAATATGGTCAAACATCACATTGTGCTCCTAATTTAAAAAAAATAGTAGCACAATCAAAATTTTAGGAGCACATTCTAAACAATAATCCAAAAATCTGATAAAAAAATTTGCCTTCCCATTATGAGGTGATATTTGACTCCTTAAAGTGATTTACAAGGGAATTTAACTTTTGTTTTTACCTTTTCATATGTTTAATGAGGCTCAGAGGTGGCAGAAGTGCAATCATATTCCTAAATTCATTGTTGAGATTAATGTTTTAAATCAAATTGTTTTAATACAGAAATGTTAAATGATTTAAATAACTGCCAGCAGGTGGCGGCAAGAGACTGATTTAATTACTGAATCATATCATTCATTTGATTCGTTCGAACTGCTGCTTCATTTAGGAATAAAGAGTGACTGTCTTTATGAATGAGAAATTGAATCATTTCACTAGATTCGTTTTAAAAACGAGTTCATTCATAAACGAAACACCGCTGTGTTTGAATGGAGATGCGCAGCGGCTCAGTTGTGACTTGTTTCAGACTACTTCTGACGACGAAATAGAGCAAAATCAGGCAACAGTGTTACAGTCAGACAATGAAAGTCACTTAATAATAACATCTTGTTTATTTAACTGCTGTATTAAATCAGTATCTCATTTACAAACTCCCTTAAAATTAGTAAAAGCTTAGTTCGCGATATCACAAAGCTCTATTATAATCAATGACGCTGTCTATACTGAATCTTTTATCCTCATATCACATATTTTGCATTGAGCACTTCTTCTGTTTGGGCCGTCTTGTTTGAAGTTTTAAAATCCAAAGCTAACGATGAATGGCACAGCAGTCGACATGTTTGTTCGTTGTCCTCTCATGTGTGGCGGCCGCGCCTAAAATAAAAAAAAAAAAAAATGTGTGGCCGCGCCCGCGCGCAGCAGATACACGTCGCGTGTTACATGGGCAGGTTATAGGTAATGGAGGGAGTTGAATAACAGCGAGCTCATCAGTTGTTTCCAAAAAATAAACATTGTTCACGAGTCCCGCAGCTCGAGTCCGAGTCGAGTCTGAAGTCTTTCGAGGACGAGTCTCAAGTCGAGTCTGAAGTCACTGTGTGTGCGACTTAAGTCGCACTCGAGTCCGAGTCTCAAACTCGAGTCCCCATCTCTGATACGAAAATTCGACCTTGGTAACTTACTTTTCGCAGCATCGGTCGCGCGCACAAAAGATCTCCCGGTTTTTACTTGTGAATTCATTTGACTGGAGACTCGCTCTAAACGGATCACTTGAATCAATGAGTTGTCGATTCGAGAACAGCTGCAATCGGATCATTCCAATTCGTGAATGAATCGTTTGGTGCGATTGGGGAATCAGTTTAACAGGTTCATTGAAAAGAATCAGTTTGTTCATGAATCAGACACCGCTTGTGCGTCTCAGAGCACGTGATATATTATAAGGAGTAACGATAAGTTTATGAAATGTAGTAAAGTAAAAAGTACGATATTACGCTTTGGAATGTAGTGAAGTAAAAATGAAAGTTACTCAAAATAAAACTACTCCAGTAAAGTACAGATACTTGAAAAATGTACTTAAGTACAGTAACGAATTACAACTACTTTGTTACTGTCCACCACTGAGTATGGTCGCTACTAACATTTGCCTGCTAACCAATTATTTAACTTATAAAGAATGCTTTGTACCTCACTTGTGTCATATTCACGAAAAATGTTTCATATGAGCAACAGTGTGTTTTGCCATTGCGCCGCCGAAGAAAGAGAATTCACTAACCGCGCGCCGTAATTACTTTTTATTTTAAAAGCAGATCATGTCATGTGCAAACACAGCCATTGGGTTTCAAAATACAACAAAGAGCACCATAAAACCATTTAAAATGTGCATTTAGCGATCTAGTGACTGGATATGAAACAGGCAACAGTAAATTATCCCAAATGGAACAACGGCGCATTTTCTCCTACAGCCACTGCTGCCACTGCACGTGCTATTGCTATGCATCATTCTGTATGTGTATTCTCAGTTTAAATGCAGCAATCCAAAACAGTGAATCTACTCCTCATTCAGTCAAAACTTTGCTTCAAGAATGAGCCACACTGCTGACATTATCTAATCCCTAGCACACCCTTAGCACATGTGAGTTAACATATTCATCTTATCGGCAAAACATATCGGCATAATTTTTCATATCGGGCCCATGCCGATATTTACATTTGAAGTCATTTTCGGCCGATTCCGATATCAGTCCGATAATATCGTGCATCCCTAATGTACAGACTTATGACTTTCATCTAGCAGATAGAAACAGGTGGAAAAAAGTGTATTAAATCTACAGATCAGACAATTATGGAAACCAATGGGTTCCTTGCTCATGTCAGCTCTTGGCTTGCTTAGTTGGGCTTTAAAAGACACTAGTCACTAGATTTGTCTTATATGAATAACTGATTTTGTTGCTTGACTGTTTAAAAAGCTCCTTTAAAGCACACTCTCTTGTATAAAGTGTTGTTGTAAAAATAAATGTCGCTTGATTGACTTGACCAAAACACCCCAATACACCAAAATTATTATTGTAATGGATCAGTGACAAATAAGTGTCCAGGATAAAGAAAAAGAATTGTTCAAAATGTACCTTAAACATGCGCCAAATACTTTGAAAAGTACTCTTTGTATAAATTTTGGTTTAGTATGTGGTTTTTTTTTTTTTTAAATAAAAACGTTCATACTGTTTTCAAGAATAATGTTAAAATCATTGTATTGTTGAGTAAATAATTGATCAGGATCAATAGTCCCTGTTAGGGGTGTGCAATATCACAATGTTTGATCATGGACGCTTAAAATCTCTGTATGATGTGCTTTTGAAGAAATATCATAGTATCGTGCTACAGCACAAATTCTATCAGTTGCAGATCTGGCATCTCCATCTCAATATATACATTCACATCAAATGTTAACTCCGCAGTAGAGACAGTAGATACTCATCATGGCACACTGCGCTTATTCACAGTCACAAAAGTACATTATTTGCATGTGCTTTAAAGCCTTGTCGGTTAAACATTTAATTCTTGTGCTGTTCTGACATGTGCTTTTTCTGAGCATGTACAGCTGAAGCGTGCACACACTGAAAAGCCTGTCAAGCAGTGCCTGATTACTGGATTTCTGAAGTTATCTTTCACGCCTGATTGCACTAATACTGTCAAAAACACAAAGTTTACAGGTTAACGCAGTTGGTTACGTCTAAATAAGAATAAACAACTGAGAGAAAAATGGATGCATGCAGCTCTTAAAGGGACAGCAGACTAATATTACTAAACATGCTGCTGCTTGTCATTAAAGGGATAGTTCACCAAAATATTAACATTCTGTCATTGTTTACTCACTCTCACGTTGTCCCAAACCTGTATTAGTTTCTTTTTTGTGCTGAGCACAAAAGATGTTTTGAAGAATGTGGGTAACCAAACAGTTGCTGGTCCCCATTGACTTCTGTAGTAGGAAAAAAAATACTATTTATGTCTCTGGGAACCAACAACTCTGTGGTTACCCACATTCTTCAGAATATCTTGTGTGTTCTACAGAAGAAAGAAGCTCATTCAGGTTTAAAACAGCTTGAGGGTGAGAAAATTATAACAGAATGTTCATTTTTGGCTGAACTATCCCTTTGATGTTAATAAAACAACAAAACACAAGGAGAAAAATCGCTCACTTCCAGAACAAAAATTTACAGGTAGTTTACTCACCCCCTTGTCATCCAAGATGTTTGTGTCTTTCTTTCTTCAGTTGATAAGAATTTTTTTCTTGAGGAAAAAAATCAGGAATTATTCCCATATAGTTGAACTTCCAAAATGCAGTTTAAAGGGGTCTAAATGATCCAAGCCGAGGAAGAAGGGTCTTATCTAGTGAAACGATCAGACATTTTTGAAACTTATTGACAATTTATATACTTTTTAACCTCAATCGCTTGTCTTTTCTAGGTCTGCATGGATGTTTTCTGGGTCAATACAGTTAGGGTATGTCGAAAAACTCCTGTCTCGTTTTCTTCCCCAACTTCAGAATCGGCCTGCATTGCTGCAGAAGTACCGACACAGTGTTTACAAAGTGAACATGCAAAGAATATCAAACGCCCTGTACAAAAAAAAGGTAAAACGGTGATATAAGACAATTTTGACGTTGAAGAAGAAAACAAGATGGGAGTTTTTTGACATACTGTAAGACAAGCATTAGAGGTTAAAAGGTCTATAAATTGTCAATTTATTAAAAAAAATAACAGATCGTTTTGCTAGAAAAAGACACTTCTTCTTCGGCTGGGATCGTTTAGAGCCCTTTGAAGCTGCATTTAAACTGTATTTTGGAACTTCAAACTTGTGGGCACCAATGAACTCCACTATATGAAGAAATTCTGAAATGTTTTCCTCAAGAAAAGTAATTTCTTTACAAGTGAAGAAAGAAAGACATGAACATCTTGGTTGACAAGGGGGTGAATAAATTCTGTAAATTTTTGTTCTGTAGGTGAACTTCTCCTTTAATACAGTTGCTTTAATAAGAATCAATATATAATTAATGCAGTGAAGTGTATATAGTGTCAACAAATCGTGATTAAAAATTGTGAGTCGTAATTTTCCTTTAAAAAAATTGCGATATGATATTTTTTGTCATATCGCCACTAGGGCACGAATGATCATTTTAGTAATCGAATAATCATTTGATTATTCTAATGATTAATCAAAGAATCAGATTTTATATATTTTTTTTTTTTTTTTGGGGGGGTGTAATAAAAAAATAGACCTAAATGCAATCAAGGTTGTTTTAAAAAATCGAGTACTCCAATTGAATTCAGGGATCGCGACAGCCCTAGTTGCCACCCCTAGTCCCTGTATGAGCACATGATGGTCAAGAGAGCATTTCATGTCAACAAGTGTTTAGTAAATCTTGATTTGCCCAAACACAAGACAGCAGTCACCATGTTTCTGTTCTGGGCTCATGGGATTTCCATCATATAGTCATTAGATCAGACATGATTCAACATGATTCAACACAATTTATCCTGAAAACCCTCCAGCTCCACTGAGTTCTCTATTTCCTGCTCCATGCTCACTGACAAGAGAAACCCCACTCCATGTTTCTGATTCACTGTAAAGTTCGTTCAATGTTTTTTTTTATTAAATACTTTGTAGATACACACTGTAGTTCCTCTGGATGTTGGTCGGTTTCTTTCTCAAAAATATGAATGTAAGAATGAAAATGAATTTCCTTCCCCCAATTACAAATGAAGGCAGTCATGTGCTGATGTATGTAATCTCTTGACTGTTCCTTAAGCTTATGCAAAATTCTGAAAGAGGAAGAGACTTCAGAGGAAGTGATGACTCGCCTACCAATATCTAACACGCTCTTAATTTTTCTGAGCAGATGAGATGACGCCAGACTCCTTTGGCTGTTTGAAGTGGTGTCCTTGTGGGCTACTCAGTGCTGAAATAACAGGAGCAGAATCTGACAGCGACAGATAGACCGGTCTTTGGTTTCAGCTCATCCGTTGTGCTCAGCGGCCTCCTGGTTTTCCATCAGGATGGTGTATTCAGCGTCACTCTGTGCCTGTCTGTCTCTTCTGACTGTCCTCAGCTGTCATGCTCATGTTCTCCCCCCGACTCTCTTTTCCCATGGGTAAGTCTTATTATTACACTTCTGATGATTTGTGAACTGAATTTAGAGCAACAGGTTTTTTTTTTAAATGCCGTTAGATATTTGAATAGCTTGTGAAACTTGTGAACTGCTGCCGTTCTCTTTGTCTTCGGCCCGTATAGTGGTTATCTGGAGTTTAATTAAGGTGAATTTCATAATCAAGTAAACAAGATTAACCTCTGTGCCGCTTGAGTTAAACATACCCTTAGGATGCTTTACATCGTCACATCAACACTGTAAATAATTGCATTTGTAATTATCTTTTAATAGCTTGAGTATGTGAATGCAACACCTTCAGATCAGTGTTATTTCAGTATTATTTATTTACTATTATAGTGTTTATAGTGTAATTGAATTAGCCTTTTTTTTATTTTTTGTTTCAATTTTAGCTTAAGTTTGACTTTTATTATGTGCATTTGTCATTTTTAAGTATTTATTTTATTTTTGTACCTTTAATTTATTTTTATTTTGTGTCAGTTTTAGTAATTTTAGTAATTAATTTTGTTATCTTGTAATCTTAACGGAAATTGTAATTTGCATTGGCAATTAAATGATATATAAAAAAAACATAATCTAATATTTATATTTTAATTTCTAATTATTTGAATGAAAACTATTTTTAATAGTTTTAGTTTTTAATTAAGAGTAAAAACACTTTTAAATAGTTTCTTTTTTACTGGATTCTAATAAAAAAAAATATTTTTATTTTTATTTGTGTTTTTATTTTTTGTAAAATGTATGAACACTTGAAAATTAATTCAATATTAATATTTTGAAAACATGAACCACCAAATGGTGGGGTAAGCATGCTGCGATTTTAGTAAATCTCACTTTTTAGTGCATTTTGTTGAAATGTCAAAATCAAATTATAATCATATTATTAAAATTATATAATACATTATTAGAAATAATTATAATAATAAAGTAATATCATTTTTTATTTTATTTTATTATTCTTTTAATACCCTCCAATTTAATAATGAAAATTGTCAATATCAATAGTGTTACAGCTTATTTAAAAAATGTAAAAGTGGTCTTGTTTAAAATTAAATGAAATGAAGACAATTTAATAGTGGCCAACACGGCTGTGAAATGACCCTAGTGCACTTGGTTTATCCATGCGCTGCAGTGACTGGTACAGGTACTTACTGAAAGACTTGGATTAGATGAGATGCTTAGCTGTGATTATGCCAAGACCTGCAAGAACATGGCTAGTATTTTTGCATTACGCATATATGCATTGTTAAACTTATTTGTTTTAAGAAATGTTGCTATGAGAAAGGGATATTTGATATGCTGCTGTTATCTCTGTGTGGCTATTAAAACGTCATAATAATCATTATTGTCTATTTAGTTCCATTGGAGAAACTAGTTAAATGTTATTTGTGTAGTAATATAAAAAGCAAATTAGTAAATTATAAAAATAATACCTTTTTTATTAAGAATAAATTATTTCAGAATGATTCTGCAGACATTAAGCATTTTATTAAGACTCAGTTTGCACAAAATACACAAAACCTACATTTATCATTGTGTATCTTTAAATTCCAACAGGTCTAGAAATGGCATTGCATTAAAAAGCATGGACAATAATCTAGTTTTTTTACTAACAAGACAAAGATATCAAGCAAAAGGCCTAAGAGAGGTCATTACAACAAATGTCGTCGCATGTAGAGCATAGTTATTGTTCTCATTAGAAAGCATTGGATGTACGAGGAATGAAAGACCCTGCATGGATCCTTTTAAGAGGAAGCGTCTGTCCTTCACCTCAATGGGAACATTGATGCAGACACCCTGAAATGGCCTCTTGATGTATTTCTGAAACTTCTAGATTAGGTTTCATTTCTCGCTAACTTAAACAAGGTTCTTTTCTCAGGTTATTCAAATCTAGAAACTTGTAGCAGACTTTAGCATGTAAAGCTGTCATTGATTTAACACATTTGAGTAATATAGTTCTTATATGTTTGCATTGCTGTGCATTAGGTGTTTAGTAATTTCACTTTCAACATGTTTATTGGTATGACTGCTGAACATTATTGCCTCAGTATTAAATGAACACATTAATGAAACACATTACCAGCACTTCTGTTTAAAAGTTTGGAGTCAGTATGTTAACTAAGACTGCATTTATTTGATTAAAAATACAGTAAAAATGTGAAATATTTTTACATTTTCAAAGAAGTGTTTTCTATTGTAATAGATGTTAAAATGCAGTTTATTCGTGTGATGGAAAAGCTGAATTTTCAGCATCATTACTCCAGTCTTCAGCATCACATGTTTCTTCAGAAATCATTATAATATGCTGATTTACTGCAGTTAGCAGCGCTCTACAGTGTGACCATTTTAGTCGCATCTGCGTGTGACTATGAAAAAATATTTAGGAGCACCATGTGCGAGTGACCCGCTCAGCATATGTGTGTTTGTGCTAAGGGGAGCTTTAAAGGTTTTTATGTGTTTTTGAAACGTTGAGTAATGTATCACAGACATATCTGACGAATCCTTTCATAAACAAAGTGTAGAGAGAGTGTAAATAAGAGATTGATTGTGCAGTGTAGAGAGCTTCATTGATTATAATGGAACTTTGTGAGAATGCGATGCGACTAAAATGAGTGACAGTTTTTAATGATTTTTAAGGGTGTTTGTAAGTGAGATACTGATTTAATACAACAGTTCAATAATCAAGAAGTTAATATTAAGTGACTTACATTGTCTGACTATAACACTATTGCCTGATTTTGCTCTGTTTTGTCCTCAAAAATAGTCTGAAACAAGTCACAAACGAGCTGCTGCGCATCTCCATTTAAACACAGCGGTGTTTCGTTTATAAATGAACGTGCATTTTTAAACAAATCTAGTGAGTCAGTGATTCAATTTCCCATTAATAAAGAGAGTCACTTGCTTTAATCCTGAATAAATCAGCTGTTTGAGCGAATCAAATGAACGAATGATTCAGTAATTAAATCAGTGACTTCCCGCCACCTACTGGCAGTTTTAGTTTCATTTTTAAAGTATCTTTTCAGTTATTTAAATCATTTAATATTTATGTATTCGAAATGTTATATTTAAAACATTAATCTCAACATGAGTTTATGAATTTGATTGCATTCATGCCACCTCTGAACCTCATTAAACATGAAAATAGTCACTTGTGTGTTCTTCTGTGCCACCTCTGTAGTACAAATAAATTTTGTAGGAGAAGTCCACTTTCAGAACAACAATTCACAAATAATTTACTCACCCCCTTGTCATCCAAGATGTTCATGTCTTTCTGTCTTTAGTCGTAGAGAAATTATGGTTTTTGAGGAAAGCATTTCAGGATTTTTCTTCATATAATGGACTTCAACTGTGCCCCTGATTTTAAAATTCCAAAATGCAGTTTAAATGCAGCTTCAAATGTCTCTAAACGATCCCAGCTGAGGAAGAAGGGTCTTATCTAGTGAAACGATTGGTCATTTTTTTTTTCGGAAAATGCATTTAAACTACATTTTGGAAGTTCAAAATCGGGGGCACAATTGAAGTCCATTACATGAAAAAAAAAATCCTGAAATCATAATTTCTTTACGACTGAAGACAGAAAGACATGAACATCTTGGATTACAAGGGGGTGAGTAAATTATTTGAAAATTGTTGTTCTGGAAGTGGAGTTCTTCTTTAATACTGATTTCATTTGATTGGTAACTTGTTCTTATTCTGTTGTTTTAATTAGAAATTTTAAAAAGCTTAAATATAATTTTTAATCACTTAAAAATGGAGATGGAGAAAAAAAATTAAATAAAAAAAAGAAAAAAATAATTTATAATATAAAGAATATGAAATAAAACAATGTAAAATAAAAAAAAAATAAACATTACTATATTGATTTAATATTGTATTTTTGTTTTTTCAGGTACAAATAAATGTCTTGGTTGAATATTCTGACCCTCTCTAACACACATTAAATAATGTGATTTGTGGTTTTAGATTAATAAATATGGGTCACAGACAAGGAAGTTGAAACAGCCTGCTTTGGAGAAACAAGAAAGTAAACATAAGAATTTGCTTATGTAGTCGAAAGTGGTTATTTTGTTTCTTTTCCAATGAATGGAGGCCCTTGTTCTCTGAACCACAGTTATTTGATAAGAGGACGCCAGTCTGTGCGTTGGCAAAGTAGGGCAGAATCAGGCTGACCTGGCAAAAGTCACGAGAATCAGCTGAAAGGAGTCTCTCCTTGTTTATCTAACCATTTGAAAGATGGAGGTACAGTTGCTTAGACATGCAGACACATCAGTTTTGCTGATTCAGAATCAGTCATTTGACCTGGGACTGTTTGCGTACGTGCCTTGTAAATGGCCAGATGTGAGTGTGAAGATTACAGGGCTTTATTCAGCCCCGAGTCCCTGTTTCCCAGCAGAACCAATTACAGCCGATGTCAGACTGAGTCAAATCACACTCATGCAGGTGATTGAGTCTGATGTGATGATGACACCTGCCAACTGATAATTGCTGCATTATGACACTAGCTGCAGAAACATGAAAACGAGACTGACCTGTGTCAGCATACGCTTTTTGTATTTTATTTTTAAGAATGTTTGTTTTTGAATTTTATGTATGTTTATTTATTGCAACTAAGTTCATGTTGCTACATTATGTTTATAATCGGATTAGTGGTTCAGTCTTCTTGTTCAGAGTCACAAATATCTTTTGCAGTGTTGTCTTATGTCTTACCAAGTGTGTTTATTTGTCTCATGTCTAACAAACTGCTTAGTCGAGCAATATTTTTTTGCAATATTTGCTGAAAACCTCTTTTGACGCATATCAGCTTAGTTTTTAAACGTGTCATCAAGGCAAAAAAAATTACAGTAATGCTGATGCAGGTCCGGTGGTTTCTGGTGGTTCTGGATGTAGTTCTCCAGTTTGGAGATTTGGTTCGTGGTGACTGGGCACTGCAAATGCACTGAAGTTTTGTTTAAAATACATGTAATGCACAGGTAATCAATATGTGAATCACATTAAAACGTTAAGAGTTCATATAAACAGAACTTTCAGAATCTGAAATCACATTGCATTTATTCCGACTGACAAAAAATTAATGTGCACATACCTAGTGATTGATATAGTTTTTTGACCATTTTTATGCTATTAAATTTGTAAAATAGTAGATGATTTGCTTTTTGACTTCTAAAGGTTCTGAACTAAAAGTTTAAAAATAATTTATAGTAAAATAAACTTATCTTAAAAGAGAAAGGAATTTAAAAGTTTCGATTCCTCGTTTGACTTTTAGACAAATCTCACTCTACATAATTGGAAGGAAGGAAGATGTTCTGACATCACGTAGTCAAGCAAACTTCCTTTGCAATTTGCACCTCTGTTTGGTCACATTTATGTTTGCTAAACTTACACTTTAACTCAAACACTAGTGAGTGAATTCTAACAAATTATTAGGCAATGGTTAATGATAGACATTCAAAGTCAAAAGTTTACATAAACCTTGCAGAATCTGCAAAATGTTACCAAAATAAGAGGGATCATACAAAATACATGTTTTTTATTTAGTACTGACCTGAATAAGATATTTCACATAAAAGACATTTACATAATAGTCCACAAGAGAAAATAATAGTTGAATTTTAAAAATTACCCTGTTCAAAAGTTTACATACACTTGATTCTTAATACCTGAATGATCCACAGCTTTTTGTTTTGTTTTTGTTTTTGTTTTTGTTTTGTTTTGTTTTGTTTTTGTGTTTAGTGAGCCCCTTGTTTGTCCTGAACAGTTAAATTGCCTGCTGTTCTTTAGAAAAATCCCTCAGGTCCTACAAATTCTTTGGTTTTTCAGCATTTTTGTGTATTTGAACCCTTTCCAACAATGACTGTATGATTTTGAGAACCATGTTTTCACACTGAGGACAACTGAGAGACTCACATGCAACTATTACAGAAGGTTCAAATGCTCACTGATGCTCCAGAAGGAAAAACAATGCATTAAGAGCTGGGGGGTGAAAACTTTTGAACAGAATGAAGATGTGTACGTTTCTCTTATTTTGCCTAAATATCATATTTTAGTCATTTAGTACTGCCCTTCAGAAGCTACAGAAAATACTTGCAAGTTAAATTTACCCTGATCTTCAAATTCAAAAGTTTTCAC
Organism: Labeo rohita; assembly: GCF_022985175.1. NCBI lineage: Eukaryota > Metazoa > Chordata > Actinopteri > Cypriniformes > Cyprinidae > Labeo > Labeo rohita. The sequence goes on from NC_066887.1 coordinate 6,015,913, forward strand.
CCCCTGGCTCTTAATGCATCGTTTGTCCTTTTGGATCATCAGTGAGCATTTAAACCTTCTGTAATAGTTGCATATAAGTCCCTCAATTGTCGTCAGTGTAAAAAGATGGATTTCAAAATCATACAGTCGTTGTTGGAAAGGGTTCAAATACACAAAAATGCTGAAAAAACAAAGAATTTGTGGGACCTGAAGGATTTTTCTGAAGAACAGCGGCAGTTTAACTGTTCGGGACAAACAAGGGACTCATGAACAACTACATAGCTGTGGGTCATTCAGGTAACAACACAGTATTATGAATCAGGTGTATGCAAACTTGAATGGGGTCATTTTTTATAAATTCAGCTATTTTCTATTGTATGTCTTTAGATTTCTCTGTATGTAATCGTCTTTTATGTGAAATATCTCATTCAGGTCAGCACTAAATAAAAAATAACATGCATTTTGTATGATCCTTTTTATTTTGGTAAAACAATTAACATTTTGCAGATTCTGCAAGGTGTATGTAAACGTAAAATCACATATCCAAGTGATTTACTCGCATGTAGAGGGTTAATCCGGGGAAGACTTATTTTGTTAAGACATTTTTAAAGGTTTTAAATGTTTGGGTCATTATAAAAGAACTGAAGCACTTCTTAAATTTCTCTGGTCTGTTCTGAGAGAACGTACCCTGGGGTTGCATAATTTCACAGCCGTGTGCTGACTGTCAGATCCACATTCTTTACAGGCCTCACAAACAAGAGAGCAGCTCATACGAGAAATTAGAGGACTTCATATCTGAGAAACGCTTAAGAGGCCACAGTCACCATTACGTGCTGCTAATAAGCCTATATTTTCTTGGAAACACCTCTTCCTTCTCAATTTTTAAAGACAGTATATGTCGTTTTTGTAATAATCTTGTTATCTCTCTATCATCTGTTTTTGAGCAGATTGCTTATCACGCCTCAAAAGACATTTGGCAGATATTTCCTAAACTGATTTTGGTGAAAGTCAGTCTAAAATTTGTTTTTAAACATGTTACGAAACACGCCAAGAGAGTTACACTGTAACTGTTATCAAACGAACTAAAACGTTTGACACCCAGTCTCAGGAGGTGTGAATTCTGTCGAAATCTGTGGAGATTTCTGTGACGCTACAGTTACACAGAGGATGTCATGTGTCTTGTGAGTGATATATGGTGAAAATGGGTGGAGAAGAAGGAGGAGGAAAAGCAGTGCTGACGTTCTTCTGCTCGCTCAGAGCTCTGTTTGGAGAAGACAGCTGGTATGCTGCGGCTCAGCTTTAGGATTAGCCTCCCCACGGAGCCCAATGTTTTCATCTCAGGGTCGTGACAGCAAGCGGAGAAGGCGTTCACATGTTCTTGGCTGCGGTTAGGGCAAAAATGTGTTGATTTTTATGTGACTTAGAAGTTAATAAGCTTGCTTTGTCACAGAGCTTCCATTATGACCTCACTATCCTTGCTTTCGGTGCTTTTCCAAACACTTTGTGACGGCCCGGATAGTGCTGTGTGTTTCTGGTAAGCACTGGCAAGAGCTTTTCAGATCTGAAATAGTTGCGTAACGCCACCTCACCCCTCTGTTCTTTTTTACCAGCTTTCTGTATTTTAAGGTGAAAATTAATACATTTAAGATTTCTCGTCATATTTGGGAAATAAATTTAACTTTAACACTATAAAATATATCAAGTTCTGAAGTTGAAGTGGCCTTTATGGAATAAAATAATATTAAAAATGCACATTAATGCATAGGTATTGGGAAAAAAAAACACTTCCTAAAGCTGTTGGGTTTTTTTTTTTTTTTTTTTTTTCTCTCTCCTCCAACTCTGTGGTTAGTTGTTCTCCACTCCACTCAAGTATTGAACCATGTTCGTATTAGACCCGAGCAAGTTTCCTGTTCAAGAGCTGACATAGTGACAGATGCCTACAGAGAAACAGTCACTCTTTTTTCTAGATGTAGATTTTACCCACTTGTCTTTTGAGACATAATTTTTAGGTATGGTATTTAGGTTTTCATTGTTAACTAAACCAATTAGAGTTTCAGGTCTAGACATAAAGCATAGCTGTCTATTCTGAGATCTGTGCACTTGTTTCGGCTCTTCATCAACAAGTTTAGATTTAAATATTAACAAAGTTCCATGTGATCAGTTAAAATGAAACTAAATTGAGAGCTAGCGTTACTGTTTTGCATAAAAGCTGTGCACGGTTTTAAACTTTGCATGAAACTCCTTTAAATGGCTACAGTACTTGAGGTGAAATTAAAGCTTTGTTTAGAAAGAATGCATTCAATTGATCAAAAGTGACAGTAAAGACATTTATAATGTTACAAAATTCTATTTACTTTAGAATGTTCTGTCATCAAAGAATCTGAAAATGTATCACAGTTTCCACAAAAATATAAAGCGGAACAACTGTTTTCAACATTGCTAATAATTATAAATGTTTATTGAGCAGAAAATCAACAAATAAGAATGATTTCTGCAGGATCACATGACACTGCAGACTGGAGTAATGATGCTGTAAATTCAGCTTTGATCACAGGAATAAATTACATTTTACAAGATATTACAACAGAAACCTATGCACATCATTACTGCATGCATGCTTGTTTATGCATGTAGATCATGGCAGATATTACCGTGGCACGTTATGCTGTGTGTTTGCTTCGACCTATTAAACCAAATTAAAACACGATCAATAATTCATGCACCCCCCCTTCATATTTAGTTCCGTTTTCATTGTTCTGCTGTTAAAGCTGTGGATTGTGGTTTTACCTATTTTTTTTATAATACAGTGTTTGTGTGTGTGTTGAAGAGATCAAGGTTTTGAACGAGCGGTTACAGTTGCAGAAGCTGGGCATCTGCTGACACATTTTAGTTTTAGCCAATCTTATCTTAGTCTAGACTGAACCTGATTGAGCTGAGATGTATCTAATGTGGTTTTCATGGGAAGATCATGTTTCAGAAGCAGTTATTGGCTGCTACGGACGGTTTTGAGGCTCTGAGAAAAACAGTAGCAACCACATTTAAAAAATTTTACACGCTGAAATGCACACATACATCAAACTTGAGGTGAACCACTCACCTGGTGAAAATAAGCCACTGCAACATTGAAAGTCTAATAAAAGTTGAGCAAAAGCACAACAGGCGTTTATGGCACGCTCTATATAACCTATAAAGAATGAACAGGAAGTCGCTGCTGTCTTTGCACGCTTCACAAATAGACTTCTTGGAAATTACAGTCTCTTTCATCTGGGGTGATAGACTTCCTCAACGGAGGTGAGATTCAAAGCAAGATTTTTTTTTTTTTTTTTTTTTTATAGAGTAATTATTCAGGTGCTTCAGAAACAGTAGCTATGCTGAAACAAAACCATAATCTATATTCTTTACTTTTGCCTTTCACATTTCATAAGTAGTTAATCACTATTATTGTTGCTCATGAACAAACCTCAGTCCTAAAATGTACGTCAGCTTGTTTCTCAACCTCATTTGATAAAAGTTGTAGTCTTTTTGCTTAATAAACTAATCTCACCATCAAAAACACCTGCAGATTCAAATTCTCACCAAAACACTGCGTCATTATCGTGAGAACTGTTTTGTTTTTTGCCACAATTAATAACTGCTTGTTTTTGTGGAGGTTAGGCTGCCCCCTGGTGTCAGTTATTATATCCCAGTCTCAATGTTTTTTTATAATGCATAATCTGATGCCTGATTCATAAGAAATCAGCAGTTTAGACAAATTTCATGTGACTCTTGTCATGTTTTACATCAGCTGACATCAAAGCCACATTGATATGCTTGGAAAAATGTCATAATCCCAGAGTAAAGTCATTGTATATATATCAAATGTAGCTGTTTTGCTACATCGTACTGAATGTTTACTGCTGTTATAGATTCCTGTAGTCATAACTACAGTAATTTAGAGTAATTTTGAACAATTTAGATTAAAATGACTGACTTGTGCTTTTGATCTTTTCATAACAGAATCAAGAATCATCTGGGTTTTAAATTACCTCAAGATAATAGGGTTATTGCATTGCATTGTTCACATTATATGCACTCCTCACCTTAACTGCTTTTAAAAATGTCTCATCTTAATGATTCCAAATATGGACTTAATTTTCTTTATGCTAATGAATTGATTTCTCATTTTTTCTTTTGTATTCTGAGAAATACAACTCTTCACTCATCATTTGAAATAAAAATAATGGTAATTAGTGGTAACTTTACAATAAGGCTGTAATTTGCAATTGTTTTTCCAATTATGTTTCTGCACTTTAATAGTTGTTTTTCTTTTCTGCTGTGTCACAGGTAGTCCAGGTCGCTCCCTTACCATCTTCACAAACCCTGATGTTTACAACACCACCACGCTGTTGCTTAGTGACAATGAGGACACTTTATTTGTCGGAGCCCGTGATGCCGTTCTCTCAATCGATGTCAGTCAGACTGATGCGATGACCATGAAGAAGAAGGTCAGTGGGATTTTGATTTAGTACATGACGGATATAACCTAGAAATCCACTATGTCAGCACCACAGATCAGAGTAATGGAAACGTGCCAGTGAATCAAACAAAAAAAAATACTGCATATTATTAAAGGGTTGTCCCTGAATGCTGTTTGGTGAATGCAGCATTCAAGCCGTCTCATATTTCACAATATAGTAACAGCTTCCATAGCAAATCATTATTTATGTTGTATAGCAACCTTCTGTTATGGCAGGCACTTGAGTGTTTTAATATATATGCTATTTCATACTATTTTATATAAATACTATACTATTTTACACTTTAGTCATGACTCTAATCAAAATTTAGCTAGACCTTTCATACCTTATTGCTTAAATAGATTAAGCTGATCACAAAATAATTTTGTCAATAAATAGTTTTTTTTTTTTCCCTCACTAAGGTAAATCAGTAATTTATGAAGTTGTTAACTTTTATTTTTTTAAAGGAAACCCTGGGTATTAAAACTTGTATGGCTTAGTATAAAGTAAATTATGTCTCTTACTGAAATATGTAGTAGAAAACCCATGACAGATTTATGTTAATTAAAAAAAATTATACATATTATACACGTTTCATACATATTTAGGACTATGGGGGGCACCATTATTTTAATGACTGTGAAATGGTTGCACTCGGTAAGCTACTGGTGCTATCTGTTGCTATTTTTACCGCAACACAACTCTGAAAATAAAATACTGATACGATGCCACTAGGGGTGTGGCAATACATGTATTCGTACCGAACCGTCACGGTACGGGCATCTTGGTTCAGTGCATTAGGCCTTACAACCAATACAGGCAATACAGGCAGACTTTGTACTTCAGTCGCATTCTACCGGTGACACAGTGAGGCGGGCGCTGATGTTTGGTTCACTGTGTTTTATTTTGATAAAGTACCAACTGTGCTGTCAAGTTAGCAATTCTAGAAGCCTGGAACTGGTATGTTTTGTGTTTGTGTGTGCAGGCGCCATTACTTCAACTTTTCTTATACCAGCAAAAAATCAACTGTCACCATTTGAGTTTCCTTTCTGTCACAAAACTGAACTGAAACTCAGCATATATAGGCTACGTTACATGTCGCACTGTTTTTTCCCCTTGTCTATCAGTTCAAGTGTTTATTCCTTGTATGTATATATTTACTGCAGATTTTATAGCCTATATATGACATTAATTTGATAAAATATTTAGTATTTTCACATGTAGGTGGAAAAAAGTGTAATTTGTACTACTATCTGTTTAAAATACAAGAAAAGAAACCTAGGATAGTAGATTTTTTTTTTTTTTGTTTTTTTCTGGTGTACCAAAATCATATAGAACTGTGACCCTCAAACCGAGGTACGTACCGAACCGTGACATCTGAGTACCGTTACACCCCTAGATGCCACATTTGGTTGCAATTTTTTTTAATTCGAAGGGCAACAAGACTGCTTTCCTAGCAATAAGAAGAGGAGAAAAGAATGGGAAGATGCCTATCGATGAATAAAACTTCCTAAAGACCTGCGTCTTTGTTCTCTCCACTTTAGACCTGATGCCTTTTAGTAGACCACAGCTACTAAAAGAGCTTACAAAGGCAGAGACAAGAAATGCTAGATGCCATCCTGGCAGGATGTAAACATGCCGACACTTGTCATGACTTCACAGCCACTGAAGGAGTTTCTCAGCACGGATTTCACTCGCTATCGGGGGGTGTTTAGACTCCTTGTGGGAAAAAAAATCTATAGTACGGCTTCTGGTTTAAGCCTACGCTTATATCCATTGCCACCTGTAAACTCTGTAAGGGGCCATTCACACAGAACGCATCTTTGTGTCTAAAAAGACAAGACACAGCACTCAGGAATGGTTTTAAAAAAAAAACACAGCATAGAACGCGAGAGTCTCGACACGTGCCTTTGAGACGTGATGCAATAACGAAAATATTCAGTGAAAGAGATATTTCTCTCCAAGTTAATATGATAATCACTTGAAGAAATGTTATATAATTCAGGGTATCCAGACACAGCCACTATGAGTGCCTCCTCCACCATTTTGCTGTCAAATAAAATAGTTGTCATACCATCTTGCTACTGTGAACAGAAGCTTGCAACGCTTGCCCCGCCTCCGAGTTCTTCTGATTGGTCCACTGCTTTGGAACTGACATTGATGAATAGCACTGCATCTAAAAGTTGAAACTTTTTTAACTTGACATAGCGTCCTAAAAACGCGGCACTCGTGCGAGGCTCTGCAAAAGACGCGAGGTGTAAGTGTAATGGTCATGCACGTCTGTCAAGCGTGTTTATGTGGAAAAACAATGGAAAAGTAGCGCATTGGAGTGTAAAAACGTGTTCTGCGTGAATGGCCCCTAAGTTGTGTTGTGGAGAAAATAGCAACAGGTAGCGCCAGTAGCTCACCAAATGCAACCATTTTCATCATCGAAAAAATGGTGTCCCCCATTGTCCAAAATATGTATAAAACGATGTGGATTTTTTAAAAATAATGCAAGTCTTTCATGGGTTTTCTACTACATATTTCAGTAAGAGACATTATTTATGTTATATTAAGCCATACAAGTCTTTATACCCAGGGTTCCTTTAAAGTAATCAATGTGCTCTGAAAATTAAAGTGAACATAAGATATGTGTATGAGTTTGCATGTATGTGTGTTTATATTTTGTTGTTTGTTTTCTTGCAACAGTTGAATAAGATTTAAAAGAAATATCAGCTTTCTTTGAGCTGTGATATATGCATGTGATGAATCTGACCCAGTTTTCATACTCAAATTTCAGCTGGACTGGTCTCCATCAGAAAAAGATCTTGCTGACTGTTCCATGAAAGGCAAGATGAAGGTATGGGAAACCAATTGCTTTCAGTGCTAAACAGTCTGACTTTTTTGACCCTTATGTTAAACTGCAAATATGTCTTCATAAGCTGGTCTTTAACCAAATCCAACCTTTCCACCCTCAGGTGGACTGTCATAACTTTGTGAGGGTTTTGCAAGTGCTAAACTCCACCCATATGTACGCCTGTGGAACGTTTGCCTTCAGCCCCCGCTGCATCTACATCGTAAGACATTCCTTTTTACAATCTTTTTGCCCTCAGTTTACTCATAGTAAGCCGCCGTTTCACTGCCTGTGAATATCAAATATTAATTTCAGTTTCCAGTAGTTCAGAAGCTATGTGGAGCTCAGAATCTGTATGCAACCACCAGAACAGATATGATGTGTAAAATGGGCTATTATGAATGTCTGTGTGAATAATTGTATAACAATTATTTACATTGATTAACCGTAGAAAGTCTATGTTTTTCTTTCAAACATATTAGTGGTAAAGGTTGCTTCACAAGCACTTTAAAAGTTCACTTCCACTAGGAGGCAAAATGCAATGCATGTCGGAGATGGTGAAAAGGCTGCTATACTGTTTAAGGGCCCATGTTTAGTAATAGTGTAATGTAGTGTCCTTCTAATGACTCACGTCAATGCATTGACCTCTATGAAGTGAAGTGTCTACAGCCTCAGCCTCAGCGAAAGTCATGTCATATGACATGTTAGGATATTGCGTAACTTTGCTGTGTATGTAAAATTTCCATACTACTCGCTTTATAACTTCTTATGGTAAGATTTTATTAGTTTTTTTTTACTTGTTCAGTGCTTTTGTGTTAATATGCACTTTACAAATGGAAACTTGCGTGGCTGTCCTTCACGTGCCATTGAGCATTTTGTGATCCTGTCATGCGAACACTCGGTCTCAGTGCTGCTTCCTCACTCTGCTTTCATAAGTGTGAGAGGAAGAAGGTCTTTGTGTGTTTCACAGGAGATGTGCAAGCAAAATAGCACGTCTCCTAAATGAAACCACCACAGCCTGTGAAGGATGTTATTAACTTTCTCATTGTCCCTTCAGATCAAATCTGAACAATCAGCAGGGCAAAAATGTGGTGTGAACTTTCTCCTAATCTAATTGTTTCAAGTTGTGATCAGTGTATTAATGCACATATGCTTTATGTGCTCACCTCTACAGAATTCAAAGACATTTTCCATGGCTACAGGCACCAGCGGTAAGCCAGAAGAAGGCCGAGGCCGCTGTCCTTATGACCCGTACCAGAAAAACACAGCTATTACTGTGGGTAAGAATCCATCCACTGCTATAAACATAACAAGCGGGCATAGGTTATATGGCCTGTTTCATTCAGCATATTCACATAGTGTGTGTGATTACTTTAGATTCTGTAACAGGTTATAGCTTATACACTGCTTACATAAGCAGCATGGTGTTGTTAGTATTTAGTGCTTAGCCTGTGAAAACACATTGCTGTAAACAGATTTCAACACTGAATGTTAATGGATATGACTAAATAGATACACCAGTAGATACACAGACATGCTGCTGTGAGGTTGTATGAATATGCCTACATTCCTGTAGCAAATCCAGACAGGTGGAGCTGGGGGAGGATGAGGGTTTCAGATGAACTTTGGACCAGGTTACAATGTCAATGTCAAGCAAGTAAGCTCATTGGCTACAGAATCAGCAGAGGCCAGTCAGCTTGTGCTGTCTAATGCATTGTAATTGCTAGCAGATTGCATGCATGTCAGTTTGATGACTGAACTAGAGACTTATGCAATAGACTTTTATGATGCATTATAAATTAATGGAGCTTTGATCATATTATATTGTCTTATGTTCAGAAGTTTTTGGCCCAATAATTAATGCCTATGCTGAGAAAAAGGAGATTAATAGTCATCCAGTGTTTGAAATCAAAAATACACTCTGCTAACTTTGATCAGGTTTGTAAATATAAAGCAGAGTATTATATATGTAACAGTGGAAACTATTGCCATGTTTCCTGATATTCTCCCTCCCAGGGAAGCATATACAAAGAGAACAGTAACGGACCGAGAACTGAGCTCTGTGGCACTCCATACTTGATGTTATTTGATGATATTGCCAGCATGCATGTCAGTTCATGATGCATTATAAATTAATAGAGCTTTGATTATATTCCATTGCCTTATGTTCAGAGGTTTTTGGTCCAATAAGTAATACTTCTGTTTTGTCAGACCTGCGAAGAGGAAAAAGTTACTAGACATCCTGTCTTTGAAATTTCAAATACACTCTGTTAACTTGGCTCAGGTTTGGAAATATAAAGCAGAATGTTATCTATATGTAACAGTGGAAACTATTGCCATGTTTCCTGATAGTCTCCTTCCAAGGGGAGCATATACAAAGAGTAAAGGACCGAATAATGGGCCCTGTGGCACTTCATACTTGACATGTTTTTGATCTGACATTTCTTCAACACAAACTAGTATCATAAAATAGTGTGTAGTGAATTATGTTATTGCTAGCAGATTGCATGCATGTCAGTTCATGATGCATTATTAAAGCAATAAGCCCTTTGAAGCCGTGTTATAAATTCACTGTAAACCACAGCTTCACAGAGCTTATTGCGGGGCTTATTGCATAGAACGGTTATTCCATATACATAGTAAGGTTTCGCAAAATAAAACAGAGCAAATAAAGTGTAATGATATAAATAAAAACCGTATTCTTCCACCAAACAATGTAGTTCCTCAGAAATAGTTGTGGTTGCAAGAAAGTGGTTGCCAAGCAACACACGGAACTAAACAAAGGTGTATGATGTAGAGTAATTTACAACAGCTTAGAATGCAGCTCAACCAATCAGAATCAATGACCGGAACTATACGTTTTAGAAAAATGAAAAGAACATTTGATTATATTCCATCGTCTTATGTTCAGAGGGTTTTGGTCCAATAACTAATACTTCTGTTTTTGTCAGACTTAGGAAGAAGAAAAAGTTACTAGACATCCAGTCTTTAAAATGTCAAATACACTCTGTTTGGAAATACAAAGCACAGTGTTATATATGTAACAGTGGAAACTATTGGCATGTTTCCTGATAATTTCCCTCCAAGGAAAACACATACAAAAAGAACAGTAAAGGAGTAAAAACTGAGCCCTGTGGCACACCATACTTGACATGTTTATGATCTCACATTTTTTCAACACAAACTAATATCTTAAAATGGTATGTAGTGAATTATATTACTGCTAGCAGATTACATGTATGTCAGTTCATGATGCCTTACAAATTAATGGAGCTTTAATTATATTCTGTTGTCTTATGTTCAGAGGTTTTTGATCCAATAATTAATACTTCTGTTTTGTCATACTTGGGAAGAAGGAAATTACTAGACATCTTATCTTTGAAATCACAAATATACTTTGTTAACATGGCTCAGGTTTGTAAATACAAAGCAGAGTGTTATATACAAAACAGTGGAAACTATGCCTGATAATCTCTCCCTAAGGGAAACGTATACAAAGAGAAAAGTAAAGAACCGAATACAAAGCCCTGTGGCACACCATACATAACATGTTTTTGATCTGACATTTTATCAACACAAACAAACTAGTATCTTAAAATTGTAGAAAAGTGAATGCATGCAGTATAATTACAACAAATTCCACTTAAAAATAAATTCAAAGTTAAAATATTAAAGTATTTTAATAGCAACAAGGAGACTGATAAGCAGGGTTCCAGCACAGCACAAAAACAAACTATGCAGTGTTACAGTGCAACCGGAACCCCAGGTGTTGCAGTTTTGCTAATTTTGCTCTTGCAGGCTACTTTTGCGTGTGGTGTGAAATAGACCTTGCCGTAAAGACGAGTAGAGTCAATGAGAGACAGAGGCAGAGGCAGATTTCTCTCAGTGAACAGACACCATTAATCCTCTTGCTCTTAAATCCTAGTCTTGATCTGCTTATCTTTGGGTGGCCGACATGTGACTTCAGACATGAGGCCTGAGAATGTTCACTTCACATTTACCTCACCATCAATCAGACAGGCCTACATCTATGCATGAACCCCAGCTGATTTGATTTTCAAAATGTTCACCCATCCATGAATATATGGGCTAATATGTGACCCACCACCACAAAACCAGTCATAAGTGTCAATTTTTTGAAATTGAGATTTATACATCATTTGAAAGCTGAATAAATAATAAGGTTTGTTAATAAGACAATGTTTGGCTGATACACAGCTACTTAAAATCTGGAATCTGAGGGTGCAAAAAATCTAAATATTGGAAAAATCGCCTTTAAAGTTGTCCAGATGAAATTTGGTAGCAATGCATATTACTAATCAAAAGTTAAGTTTTGATATATATTTACGGTAGGAAATTTACAAAGTATCTTAATGGAACTTGAATTTTACTTAATATCCTAATGATTTGTGGCATAAAAGAAAATCGATAATTTTGACTCATACATTGTATTTTTGGCTATTGCTACAACATCTAGCTTTATGGAATTTAAAACTTTTTTTATTTGTGATGCCTCTCTGAACACAGTGTTTAAATGCTTGAAATAGCAATTATATTGAAACAAAAGAAGAAATAATAGGAATATCCAAGCTGTTTTTTTTTCTAAACAAGGAAAGTGAAAGAAAAGTTAAAAAACAAAACAAAAAAATCATAAAAGTAGGCCATAAAAGTTTCAGGAACTAAGAATTTAAATAATAATGAGATTATGAATGAATGATCTTTGCATGTTTCAGATGGAGAACTGTACACAGGAACAGTGGCAGACTACAGAGGAACTCGGCCCGTCATTTCACGCCACTTGAGTGAGGGCAGCCATGTTGATCTGAAACTGGATGATACGCTTGGCTGGTTAGAAGGTAAGAAAACTTATTTTTTTATGCTGCCACAAAACTAAAGAGGGAGAGATTTTACTGATTATGAATTTGCTTTATTGTCTACTCATAATGTACACTGTTTTTAATTCACTACACTTTTCCAGATCCTACATTCATCAGCTCTGCATATGTTCCCACTGAGGAGAAGGTTTATTTCTTCTTTAGTGAGATTGGAAAAGAATATGACTTCATTGACAAGTTTACAGTGTCTCGTGTTGCCCAAGTTTGCACCGTAAGTATTGTTTTGGATGCGTTTCTTATTCTTGTGTATGTGAACATGTCACCAGCATATTTGCAGTCATAAAACAGGTGTTAATCTGTTTTTTAGAGTGATGTGGGTGGGCAGCGTACTCTGCAAAAGCGCTGGACCACCTTCGCCAAGGCTCAGCTGCTATGTCAAGCTGACCAAGAGCTGCCGTACAACATCCTGCAGGACATTGTCACCCTTCCACCACCAGAGGGCGCATCTGAAGATGAAACCCTGTTCTATGGGATTTTCTCTTCTCAGTGGTGAGAAAGCATGCTCCAAATTATTACTCTGATTGTGTTATTTATTTATTTATTTATTTTTCACATTTTAAACTAGTGAGGATTTATTTTATAATTAGCTGTGTCTCATTAAAAATAACTTTTTTTTTTTTCTCTTTCTTTTTTTAGGCAAGTAAACTTGGGTCGCTCAGCCGTGTGTGCATTCAGCCTCAAAGACATTAAAAAGGTGTTTACAGGACGTTACAAGGTTCTGAATCGGGACACTTTGAAATGGACCACACGGGTACAGGAGCAAATGGCAAACCCTGGAGAGGTTAGTGTTATGAAAGTGTCCTTAGAGCAGGGGTTTTCAAACTGGTGTCCGGGGGCCCCCAGGGGGTGATAGGGGGTCCTTGGAAATGTTTGGAGAAAAAGCATAAAAAAATGTAAAAATAAATGTAAAAATTATATTAGTATTATTATTGTAATTATAATTATATTATATAATTAAAAAATAATTAATACAAAAATATAACTGAAATAAGAATGGAAGAAATAAATTATCCAAATTTTGATTAAAATAAATGAGTTAAAATGAAAACAAAGAAAGAAATACAGATTATATTAAAACTAATATTAAAATTTAAAGTACTTTTAAATAATAGTTTACAAAATTAATAATAATGTAATTTAGTAGAAACAAAATATTTTCCAATTAACATTTTTGACTTGCTTATAACTTTTCACAGTGTAAATTGGGTATTTATACTAAAACTATATAAATGTCTTTTACAGTTTAGTACGCATAAACATATTTAGGGGGTCTGTGGCATCTAAAAGATTGAAAACCCCTGCCTTAGAGGACCCATTCAACCTATTTTTTGTATTATATGCTCTTCAAATGTCAATTTTATTTTATTTATTTTTTTAAGAATTTATTTAGCAAGCATGCATGAAATTAATCAAAAGTGGCACTAAAAATGTATAATGCAACAAAAGATTTATATTTCAATATTTTTAAGCAAATCAGCATATAGAATCATTTCTGAAAAGTCATATGACATGGAAGACTGTAGTAATGATGCTGTCTTTGCATCACAGGAATAAATTACATTAAAAAATAGTTGAAATTTTAATATTTTCCATCATTACCGTTTATGCTGTATTTATATATACTGCATAAGAGACATACTTGAAAAACATGAATAAAATTTCACCAGCCCCAAACTTTTTAACAGTATTGTATTTGTTTGGTTATTTATTAATTTTTTTTATTTCATATTTTAGTAGATTCTCTGGTTCTGTTTTCTTATGCCCTTAAATCCAACTATTCAAATTTCTGCTGTTTATCTCTGCAGTGTGGGCTTCATAATGCTTCAGACAACACACTGCGCTTTGTTAAGGACAACTTCCTGACTGATAAAAGTGTTCCACCGGTCAATCAGGGCCTGACACTGGTGTCACCTGATAAGAGTTACAGCAATATCGCAGCACAGAGAGTCCGTGGAGCACGTGGCAGAAAGTACACTGTGCTTTACCTGCTCACAGGTAAATATTGGTGCCTCACATATCACAGTAATACTAATAGTTAAAACATAGGAACGAGACACGAGACTGGGTTCACGAGACGAGATTTTTAAACTTTTCTTCAGAAATCCTCAATAATGACATATATAGGGAAAATAGTCTTTTATTCAACTGAAAAAGACAAAATGCCAAAAAATATGTAGGTGCATTTTGAACTTTATGAAATTAAACTTCCATTTTTATGAATTATATGCAGTAATAAACAACATTTAAAGAAGAGCTTCACAATTCTGGAGAAAAAAGATTAGAAAACTAAATAAAATAACGTAATTTACAAGTGGTTCTGACAAACTGTTCATTGCTTAAATATTTTAAAAACAAAAAAAATATATGTAATTATTTAAAAAAAAAAACATTCAATGAAGAAGTCAGTGTCTCACTTCTTTAAGACTTGACTATTGAAATCTCCTAAATGAATGGTTCAATGACGTACTTTTTTTTAAACAGGCAGTTGTCGCCACCTCCTGGCCGAAGAGGATAAGTGTTACAATATATACAAGTGTTAAGATACTTTCGTTTTGATCGCTACTGTAGACAATAAATGTTTATACCCAAACTATAAACTTTTATCCCACTACTTCTATTATTTAAATGTAACTAAAAGAGCTGTAACACAGAAATAATGATTATAATGTGGTTGAAAAGACTGTTTGTGTTGCTCTTTCTGCTTTCACATTTACCCCGACCCTCTGATGCAGCTTTAATGGAAACAATGCAAAATGTTTTGGAGGATATCGTCACGCGTCACATCCCTATTTAAACATTTTTCTTGTCCGTAATTTTACTACTAAAATGATTTTAAGTGTCATGGTGCTTGGTATTTCAATAGCAAAGCTGAAGGGACTTAATTTCTGTTCTGTTCTAAATTACCTGCACACAATTTTAACTTAAAACCTTTAAAAAAAAAAATTGTTGCTTTAGCAAATAGCTAGATAAAGTTGATACTTTATTTAAAGCTAAAAAAAATATTGACAAAAATAATAAAAATGACAGCATTATTACATTAAAATTAAAATAAAATCAAAAACTGAACATATAAAAAAAGAGAGATTCTTCATATAGAAATAAAAAGAAAAATACTGCTAAATACATTATGAACTAATAATAAGATTGAATTGTGCTAAATTGTGTATGTAATGAAAGTAAAAAGAACTACTGACAGTTGAAATAAGAGTAATAGCAATACTCCTAAAACGAAGTGCTTTTGTTGGATTGTCAAATTAGACTAAAGGAAAACACCACATTTTCCAAAAGATTATTGTATATATTGTTTGTTTCTTATAATTGTCCTCTCATGGGGTCTTTTGCCTTATATCACCTTAATCGTTTTTCCTGTAGAGTCTGGCTATCTGCAAAAAACTGTGCTCTTGGAGAACGGAGCTCACATCATTGAGGAGATCCAAGTGTTTCAACAACCTCAGCCGGTCAAAAACCTCCTGATATCAGCCTCTAAGGTACCATCACTTTAGAAAACAACCATCTGTGTCTGTGTTTAATTGATTTTATACTCTGACACAATCAAGGTCACTACATAGACAATGTTCTACTCTTTGAGCCATTAAATAGGGTTCCTTGGTTATAGTTATATCCCCAAGGTGCTAATTAACTTTTGGTTTAAATGTCAGGTGACTGATGAGACACAGATGGTGTGTTAGGCCACGCCCATCACACTGCTCAGCCAATTAGAGCCCAGCTGCTCATGACAGAGTATTTAATTCTGTGACTTGTTTGTTAAAGAAAAGAAACTGGTGTATAAGTCTTCAAATGAACTGTGTGTTACTGACCCACAGGCTGTAGTTTACTGACCTCAGCAGTCACATTTGTTCAGTAATTGAATTAGATCTGCAAGAAGTTTTTTTTCTAGTGTAGTGCTTATTTGCCTAGACCTATGTTTAGAAGCTAAAGGAATTACCCCATAGTAGCCTCATGCTAAGAATCTTACATTGGCATAAATATAAAAAGCCGTCAACGGTTAAAACACAACTTTTCTGAGAGCTATATGCTGTATTCTTTTGCACTGTTTATTTTGAAATTAACATCTGTAACACAGTGTAATATAATATAATACAAAGCCCCTAGTTACAGCTTCATCCTTACATAGTAACTTAATTTACTCAAAGTACTGTAAATTTATTGTACTTTTAAAGAAAGAGTATGAAGCGTTAAATATAAATGTTTGTCTCTGTCCCAGGGTGCAGTTCTGGTCGGCTCTTCAGAAGGAGTCATTTCAGTACCTGTGTCCAACTGTTCATATTACTGGAGCTGTGCTGAGTGTATTTTAGCTAGAGACCCCTTCTGCGGCTGGGACCCTGTGAGGAAGCTCTGCACAAATATTAACACTCACGACCATCTGTAAGTATCATCACGGGCAAGTGTATTCTGGTTTAATGCACTTGTATTTCACATTTGAGCATTCACATTGACTAGGTTAATATCGTTCAAAACTGCGCAGTAGGGCATAAACCTGTCCTTTGTTATTAATGTCTTTTTTTTACTGCTCTTCACAGTGTCCAGGATGTTGATGAGGGAAATGTCTCCACTCAGTGTACGTCTGTGAACCCTAGGTCACGCTCCGGCCAGTCCCGAACCACCACAAGTGAGTACACCATGTATACAAGTATATAATTTTTAGGCATCAATGTGTAAATGATTTCTAATCCACAAGTCTCATGTATACTTTGTTCCGTGATGCGGAAAACGCAGACAGAATCGCGGAATGCAGTTATAAAAACAGAATTTACTAAATAACGTGGAATGTCACGGAATTTGTCAAAGTTTGAATGAATTAATCAAAAGTAGGTCATTACACTTAATATGCAATATGGACTAGTATCTGTAAATATTACGCCGCAAAAATACCATTTAAATGTGAATCCTGTATGTTCTGCGTGTCTCTGTTTTAATGAATGGAGCAGACGAGTGGTTTTGTTTACTACACACACTGAAGCTCGCAGTGATTTCAGCGTCTGTCGTCTTACTAAATGAGGACATAAATACATGAACAGTATCTGCTGAGAGTCACTTCATGAGCATTTGACCGTTCCATTTTAGGAAAACTAGCCTTATATCATATACACATAGAAATGTAAAAGTAGACACGGCAACCTGTCAAAATAAAAGTCTGGTTTAACTTGAAGACATTGTGCCAGAAGTACATTACTACTATTACTACTACTACTACTACTACTACTACTAAAATGAAACAAACATTATTTTTTAGGGTATAATCACACAACATTTCTTCCATGTTTTAATTTTAATTGTAAATTCCCCTTTGTTTGACAAAAAAAAAGTTTGCTTAATTTTTAATCATTAAAACATAAATGAAATTAATGTTTTATGCCTTCATTTGATAACCAAAACATTTTAAATGCACAACACAGAATTTCTGAGGATAAAAAAAAACTTTCATAAGGTTTTTTAAGAATACATTTGAATAAATTAAGTATGCATTAAAATAATTACACATGCTAAAACACAGAACTTGATAACAATAAAACATATGGTGAGAAAAAATAAAACATTTCATAGGGCCCTGAACATGTCATTTTTTTTAAACCTTTATTAAATTGATGTGAAATTGTATACATTTCATGATTTTAATTAATTAGACATGCTCTTTGATTAATAAAATTTAATTTAACCATTAAAAAGGAGTTGAGAAAAATTAAAAAGGGAAAAAACGGAATTTGTAAAAAAAATAAAACTGATTTCATAGGACCCTACTTATGCTTGGCTAGCTCAATAGAGGTCCCTGAAACATTATTGTTTGTCTCATTGTTACCAAATCTTTAAATCTTTCAGTGCCATTTATGACCCCTTTTTTTTTTTTTTTTTTTAAAGTAATAACCAAAACAATGTCATTTTTCATACAATCCCATTACTGCATATTTTTTTCACTATTAAAAATAGGAACATTTAATCAACTGTGGCATCCACAGCATTACAGGTTAATAATTTTATTCCAAAACCTAAATTTTCAAGCAGGTTTTAGTGTTTCTATTCAACCCTTTTATTGTTAAAAAATATTTTAACAAAAAAAAAATGTAATCTATAGTAAATAAACTGCAAACAAACATTTTGTCCCAAACTGTGTGATTAGTATAGCATTGTTGGGGAAAGTTACTTTAAAAGTAATGCATTACAATATTGCATTACTTCATAAAAAAGTAACTAATTGTGGTAGTTACTTTTTATGGAAAGTAAAGCATTACATTACTTTTGCGTTACTTTCTGTCACCTGGGCTGAGCTTGCTTATTTGTTTTTAATAACAAAAAACCTGAAAGTTCATGCAACTGTAAAGGCCTTTTCACACCAAAAGTTAAATGAATATGCCTCAGGCCGCAGGAAGTACATCTGCCTCTGCACTCACTCCCAATTTCTCTCAACGTGAGACAGGAAAGGCGCGAGTGAATAAATAGGAAAACAAAGTAACTTGGATTATTTATTTGAAAAAGAGGTGAATTAAAATTTAAATGTAATTTTAGTGTGTTTGCAGTGCTTTTTTTTTCTAGAAAATATTCACACAAATTAGAGTTTTAAACTATTTAGTCATGTCCTACATAGAGCAAAGTAGGGCACTATGAAATCCTTTTTATTCTTTCCAAATTCAATTTTATCATATTTAGTTTTTTTGAATTCTGCTTTTGTTTTTGTTTTTTTTTGTTTTTTTGTGTTTTTATTTATTTATTTATTTTTTTTGTAGTCTGTGTTTTAATGGTTAAATTAAAATGTATAAATCAAATAGCATGTCTAATTGAGATCACGAAACATAAACAATTTAACAGCAATTTATTTAAAGTTTAACAAAAATTAAATTTTTAAGACCCAGTGAAATACTTTTGCTTTTGTTTTATTTTTACTTAATTCTGCTTTTCATTACTTTTTTGGAATCCATTTTAATAGTTTCATCAAATTATACTAAAAAAAAAAATATATATATATATATATTATTTTATTTATTTCCTTTTTTTTTCCCTCTCAGAAATACTATGTTGTGTATTTACATTTTAAAATGTAAATAAATTCTGGTAAATATTCCTTAAACATAATGTTTCAATAATAATTTAGTAGTAGTAGTATCATTACATTTAAGAAGTATTTTTCTTTCACAGTTTCTTTAACTTAAACACAAACTTTTATTTTGATGGGTTGCTGTGAAGACTTTCAAGCTTCTGTTTGTAAATGATATGATGGTAGTTTTGGTTTTTCTCACAAGAAGCAGCGAAATGCTCATTAGTAGTAACTCTCAGAGCAGTTCTAGAGATTGTTTATATGTTTATGTACTCATATACTGAGGCAGAACATGCAGGATTCACATTTAAAAAGTATTTTGCAGCTTAATATTGCGTTTTGATTTAAGTGTACTGACCTACTTTTGATTTATTCATCCAAAATTGTCAAATTCATGTTATACAGTAAATTACATTTTTTTTATGAATGGATTCCATGATTCCATCTGCATTTTCCACATCACAAAAATTATTGAGCCCTAGTAAAGGTAACAAAGTTGCAAAAATTACAACCATATGAAATTTATTTTAATTTGGACCGCTTGAGGTGGACATGTAATATTTTCAGAAGGTTAAGCACCACCTTTACTGACTTTTATTTTGGAAAAGGGCTATTTGTGGTCCAGTTTAAAGCCATATTTAGTACTTATTGTTGTAAAGTACTGTACATAGTACTGTTTTAACTGCATGTCTGTGTTGCTGGTGTGGTGTGGTGTGTGTGCTGACCCTTGACCCCTGACTTCCTCAGCTGTGTGTCCTCCAGGTGAAGTGGTGTCTGTGTCTCTAAACGAAGTAGTGCACTTGCGGTGTCCAGAAGCGTCACGCCTCGCCAAACGCCACTGGGAGCGTCTCAACAGCCAGCTCTCGCCCAAAATCTACATTCAGACAGACGACAGCAGCCTCAGCTTTGTGGTGACCCCGTCCACCCTGGGCCACTACCTGTGCCAGGCTGTGGAGAACGGCTACACCCAAACACTGGTCGTCTACCACGTCAAACAGAAAAGCAGCCCCACCATCATACCAGCCACACCAAACCGCCCACACAGCACCCCATCCACCGAAGCAGGAAGTAAACCTCCCGTCTCCACTACCAGATTGACAACACCCACACAGACAGAGCCGAGGCCTAAACCAGAAGAAGTGAACCCTACAGTCACGCTCAAAGATTCGCCAATGAGCACGACGCGCAAAAGCAGGAACTTTACTCGATTCTCTAGGATGGGTAAGGAGAATTCACAAATGACCGAGCCTGGTGAAAACCTCAAGCAAGCAGACAAGCCCACCTACTTTCAGGAGCTAGTAGTGGTGTCTGTTCTGTTAGCCCTGTGCATCAGCGCCTTGCTAATGATTGCTTTTAACAGATTCAGGCACCTTTGTCACAGCAGGACAGTCCCGCAGACTTCCTCTCGCAGGGACGCCGAGAAGGGCGGAAGTGCGACGCCTCAGGAAAGAGAGTCTCTCAGAGGGCATTCGCCTCGTTCGGAAAAGCGGAACGGACAATCTCCTAACGGACAGTCCCGCAACGGTCAGGCACATAACGGCAAATCTCCCATCACACTGAGCAACAGTGTGCTGAACAGCTCGAATGGTCACCTACCCAACACACCCATGCACTGATGCACTCGTCTAGTTTGATAGGTTCGCTGTAAACCTCTTTTCTGAGCCAAATCGGGCTTCTGCTGTATCGAGCCCTGTCGCTGAACCACTTTGCAGACCAAGAGGAAAAAAACTGTTAAAAATGGCACATTGGACCTTTTTATGAACCGTTTTTTGAGCTGTACGACTCAGATGTTTAACTCTAGGTACTACAGTAGTGTACATTTTTCAGTTTGTCTGTATTTAAGCTGTAATTTATGTGACAATTATTGTTTGTTTCAGTCTAAAGTATATCAGATTTAATGCCTCTCGTAAATTACTTTCAGGCAAATGTAAGAAATATATCAGTTCAAGATTTCTGATGATCTCTTCAAACTTTTTAATTGATATTAGAAGCTGCTTTTAAAATGTTATAATACACGTTTTTATGGACGTTAAAATGTAAAGTTTCTTAAGAGAGGCAGCTTAACTAATTATACTGACGATCTGCAATTTTCAACTTCAGAAACTTGCTTTTTGAAATTTCCTATTTTCCATTCTGATAAAAAAAAAAAAAATCATTTTCCTGTAACGTTACTCTGTCTACGATGTTCAGAGTTGCTATGTCGCACATCTTTTTTAGTCTTTGCCTTTGTTCCTTGTTCTTACCTATTTCCAATTTTTGAATGTTAAGATGAGGTATATGTTTATATATTTTTTTTCCTTTTATAGTCTTTAAAGAAATCAAATTAAAGGGTTACTCCACCCCAAAATGAAAAATTTGTCATTAATCATTTACCCCCATGCCTTTCCAAACCCGTAAAAGCTTCGTTCATCTTGGGATCACAAATTGAGATATTTTGGATGAAAAAGATTTGTCCCATTGACTGCCAGGTAAATACCACTGTTAAGACCCGAAAAAAGTATGAAAGGCATTGTCAAAATAGTCCATCTGTCATCAGTGGACGAACGAAGCTTTTACGGGTTTGGAACGACATGGGGGTAAGTGACAAAATGTTCATTTTGGGGTGGAGTAACCCTTTACATTCTGACATTTATTCACCCACATAATGTTGGTAACCGAAGAGTTTAGTTCCCGTTGGCTTTTGTTGTGTAGTCAAACAGACACAGTTTACTTAACAGCATTTTTCAAAATATCTGTTTTATGTTTTACTGGAGAAACTCGAGGGTGAGTGAATGTCAGATATTTCATTTTTGGGAGAACTGTCCCTTTAATGTTGCACCAATGCAAAAATTAAGCTTTCAAAGATGCTTTTCAAGTGGTTTAATTTAAGTAAGTATTTTGTAATGCATAAAGTTGTGCTGATCGGTAATGTGCAAGTACGGGTAGATGTTTCTCTTATCATTTTTATTTTAACATAAGAATATCTCAATATAAAAATGCTATTCAAAAGTGTTATTTCGGTACGTGGACCTGTTATATTGTCTGGTTACCTCGTTCAATTTTAACCACTTCACTCTGCCCTAATGGCAAAACACAGGAACTTCAACACTGGAACTGACAAAATGGCTTCAGAGAGTGTTTTTTTTGGTTGAATTTTGAGTTTTTACAATCTTAGCATTGGGAGATAGTTGAGCCAATCCGTCACAGAACAAATCACAGTCAAAGAGACAAGATTTTTGGGTAGTTGGTGTGATTTGCCTTTGCACAGCAATATATTGGGCCTGATTGTAGCTATTCCACTGTATTGGGAGTAACCTGAAGCAAATTTTTTTTTTTTTTTTTTCTTTCCCAGTCTGTGGTTTGTCACTGAACAACTGTATGGATTTAAAGTCTTTGTTCTGGGGAAAACACTTGTAAATTGTGTTATTGCCAAATGTGTGTTTTATAATCAAGTGACGGAGAACATGTTCTGTCTAGTGGTTCAAAGAACAGTTCCATTTTTCTGTTTGACTTTAGCTGGATAACAGAGTCCAATCAAAGCCCATTATGTGAAGCCTGTCACAGGATTAGATGCATTTTCCTGCACGCCACTGTTTTTGAAAGATCCTGTTTATTTTTTTATAGCCTGTGAAGCAGGCTGTTTTGAAAATAAAAAAAATCTGATCTAAAGTGTTTGGAAGTTTTCTTTTTTTTTATCCTTTTTTTTCCACTAGGTGGCAGCAAATGACAAAAACGCATCATTTTTTTTAACATCATTACTCCAGTCTTCAGCTGCTTCATTTTTATTTTTATTTTTTATTTTTTTATTTTTTTTTTTAGGATTCTTTAAAAAAATTACATTAAAGTTTACTGAACAGCATTTTACTGAAACAGAATTTTTTTGCCAAAATATAATTATTTACTGTTACTTTTTTTAATGCATCCTTGTTGAATACAAGTAATTTTTTTTTAAATCTCAGTCTAAACTTATGAATGGTAGTTTAACATAAAAAAGAAAAGAAACCAAAACTTGTAATCAGCAAGGGCACATTAATCAAAAGTGACAGTAAAAAAATAAAAAAGTATAATTGTTGCACATATTTTCTGTTTCAATAAAATGCTGTTCAGTGAACTTTTTGTTCATCTAATTATCCTAAACCTTTCCACAAAAAATATGAATAAGCACAACTGTTTTCAACACCGATAATAATCAGAAATGTTTCTTGAGCAGCAAGTCAGCATATTAGAATGATTTCTAGGCTCATTTGACACTGAAGACTGGAGTAATGATGCTAAAAATTCAGCTTTTAAAAAATAAATTAAAATAAGTTGCATTTTAAAATAAAATGGAAAACAGCTGTTTTAAATTGTAGTATTTCACAATATTATTCAGTGTGTCTATTTACACTAAGTGCAAATAGCCCACCTTGTTGACTATTTATTAGGCTATTTAGACTAACTTCGCCCACCAACAAGAGAAAATCAACGCTACATTAGAAGGGTATCAAACGTTATCACTAGTGGTGTGAATGGTAAAATGCATGCCATAGTCATTTTGACTAGAGGTCGACCGATATTGGATTTTACTGATACCGATAACTAGGTTGGACCACACTGGCCGATACTGATTAATCGACCAATAGTTTTTAAAATGGATACTAAACGGAAAATAAATAGTGCCCTACTATTTAAAAAAAAAAGTTGCCTACTGAACCATACTTATTCATTGTAAATGAATACAAATATTAATATTAATTATACATTGATCATTGCAGTTCATTGTTTATTAATGTTAACAAAAGCAACTAATTTTTTTTTTTTAAATATATCAGTAAATGCTGAAATTAACACACTCTAACAAGGAATAATACTGCTATTCTACAGCTTCTATCAATCTTAATGTTACAAATGGACTCATATTGTAAAGTGTTACCACTACATCAGCAATCAAGCTGAAGATGGCCATCTTTAAATATCTACACAAAGGCCGCAGTACTGAAATTGCATACATATGGATATTGTGTACTTTCACAAATTAACTGCTTCTATTCTAGAACATTTGTGGTTATCTAATCAAAATATAAAATTATGTTAGTCACACAACGGGCAAAAGTGCAGCGCTGCGTCTAGAAGAACTCACAGCTGTCCGGTATCACACACACTGGACGCGTCGCATTCAATTCAAGCGGCGTCTACAAGACTTTATTTGATCACCAAACAGGCAAAAGTATACTGCTGTGCTTTCTCCACTAATGCAGCATCTAGTCACCAAATTCATCGCTTAGTAATGACATGAAAACATGCACTACAGTATACTGTACACACCGTTTCGTTGTCGATGTTTTAAATCCGCCTTTGAAGTTCCCCGCTCTGTGCAGCGCGCAGTGTCACGTGTCTAAACAAACGGCACGTGCTGTCAGTGATTTCCGCCGCTAGAGGCCGCTCTCCTAACAAAGACTATAGAGACTTTACTGTATGACGACCTTCTCAACAACCGCTCCAACAACGGACCCAACCCGGATAAAACTATCGGCATGGATTTTTGCGGATAACCGATAGTTCCACCAATCAACTATCGGTGCCGATTAATCGGCAAAACCGATACATCGGTTTTGACGCGACTGACCCGGGTTCAAATCCGCCTTTTGCCGAACGTTTTTTTTTTTCAAATCTCGTGTCACATCGGGCATTTTTGATAAAAATCAAAGAAATGATCCAGAAGTTGAAAATAAAGTATCAGGTAGGGATAGGGTAGGTTTAGGGAGGGCTTATATTTTCCCAATAAGGTGACATCCATTTAATCATTTGAATGAAAATGTAATTTACACTCAATACGTTATTATTGCATGTTTTACTACAGTACTAATGTGCAGATAATTTGCAATAAGTATAAATAGCAGAAAAACCTGCTATTTTAACAGCGTAAATATAATCTATAGCTATTTGCACAAGGTGTAAATAGCATATTGCTAATATATATATATATATATATATATATATATATATATATATATTCGCTTATTGTTTTATCAAAAAACTGCTGCCTCGGTGAACATAAGAGATTTCCTTCTAAAACATTAAATAAAAGTTAACTATTTCAAACTTTTTGACCCGCAGTGCAAATGAATGAACTTTTACTCAGTGTAGTATCCGAGTGTGTTTCTCATCAAAAGTGTACAGACTATAAAATCAGTTAACAGAAAAGAAATGAAAACTGTTTTTGTTTGAGCTACTAGAACTGAACTGTAGCCTAACTGCCGTTATAAAAGCAAGTGGTCACACTCGCAGTGGTGCTGCTGATATTCAAAATAAAAGAAAGTAATAATTAAAGTATAAATAAATACAAATAAAAAATGGAAGAGAAGTGACCCAACAAACGTTTCCATATAGCCCGTACTCGGCTGGTTATTGCTGGAGCGTTGTATTGAGTGATGGATGTTGCGCCGCATCAGTCGAGTAGCATCACTTCACTTCTGCCTCCGTACCGGTGCAGATCGTTCGCCGCCTCCTCACTGCGGTACTGCGCGACACCGTCAGAATTAACTAGTTGTTCCCCTTCAACTGCAACACGGGTGGAATAACTGAATGCTGCACATTCGCCTTTGAAAAAGAAAAGCAGAATCAACGTGTTTCACTTGAGCTGCAGAGGTAAGTGACATCACACGTGTGTTTGAATGAATCTCGATTTGGGACAGGACGTATACACGCGCCCGGCCCCACCTATGACAGCGCTGAAGGTTACACGCCTTTAGGATTTGGGAAGCAGTTAAACAATACAGCACTGGGGTGAGTCGCGTTGAGGCGAACGCTCTATTTAGCGTTATTCATGGCGCAGTTATGCTCAGAAATAAAGTTGCATGCTGTCATAGTGCGGGGCACTGCGGATGAGAGGAGACTGATGAAGCTGCACGTTTTTCCCTGTCTCTATTTTTGGCTGCTCCTCTCGCCTTCGAGGCCAGACTGGTTAATATCTCATCCGTTGAACATATGAAACGGCTGTATATGATAAAAACTGCGTGCAATGATTTAGAAATGTGTAAAGATGCGTTTATAATTACATTTAAAATGCAGTGGTCTAGTGGTGATGAAATAAGCAATACTGTATGCAGTACTGTAAAGATACTGGAGGTAATATTTGGAGTGCCTCAGAATGACACACTGGCGAAACCATCTGGAAATCTTTATAGAGATCTTTTGTACTTTTGTAGTAATAAATATATTTTACACTGAATGAAATTCAATATATATCAACCCTGCTGAAAAAAAAAAAAAACAGCTAAAACCAGCCTTTAGGCTGGTTGGCTGGTTTTAGCTGGCCATAGCTGGTCAGCAGGCTGGTTTTAGACGGGTTTTGGCCACTTTCCCAGCCTGGTCATGCTAAAACCAGCCTGACCAGCCTGGCCAGGTTGGGAGACCAGCTAAAACCAGCTACTTCCAGCTTAAACCAGCTAAGACCAGCCAACCAGCCTATGCTGGTTTTAGCGGGTTTTATTGTTATTTTTTTATTTTTTTAAGCAGAAAAGTGCCTAAAACCTGTCCTTTATGATGGGGTTAATGGAGGAAACAGTTTTTGTAGAAACTTGTGGGCTTTATCTTATTCCTCAGAGAGCCTGTCCTATTTAAAACATGTCTAGACACTCTCCAGAGAGGGTTATGAGGGTTCAGGGATGTATGCTGTTTAGGATGAGGTTTGGACTGATAAGGTATAAATGACTGGTTTGTAGCCTATTGTTTTTGTTTTTTTTTCTTTCTCCCCAGTCCTGTCTTGTGGTACATCGCTACAAAAAGTTAAAGGAATAGTCCACCCATAAATTACCTTTCATCATTTACTCACCCTTGTGTCTTTCAAAACCTGTATGATTTTTTTTTTCTTTTTTTTTCTGCAGAATACAAAAGATGATGTTTTTAGGAATGCTGGTAACCAAACAGTTTATGTTCCTGTTGACTTCCTTTGTATTGACAAAAATGGTGGAACTCAATGGGAACCAAAACTGGTCGGTTATAACATTCCTCAAAACATTTCCTCAGGTCTACAACAATGTAAAGGAGATTAAATAATGACAGAATTTTCATTTTTGGGTGAGCTACAGTTGAGGTCAAAAGTTTACGGGCTTGATTCTTAATACTGTGTTGTTACGTTAATGAGCCACAGCTGTTTTTTTGTTTGTTTTGTTTATGATAGTTGTTCACTGAGTCTCTTGTTTGTCTTGGACAGGTAAACTGCCTGCTGTTCTTCAGAAAAATCCTTCAGGGGGTCTCACAGTTTTTTGGGGGCGGGGTTTCAGGATTTTTGTGTATTTGAACCCTTTCCAACAATGACTGTATGATTTTGAGTTCCATCTTTTTACACTGAGGACAACTGAGGGACTCACGCAACCATTACGGAAGATTCAAATGCTCAGTGATGCTTCAGAAGGAAAAACCGTGCATTAAGAACCGGGGGTGAAAACTTTTGAAACAGAATGAAGAACTACATTATTCTTATTTTGCCTAAATATCATATATATTATTTAATTTAGCACTGCCCTTCAGAAGCTAGAAAAGATGGTACAGAAGTCAAATTTACCTTGATGTTCAAATTCAAAATGTGTATACCCCTGGCTCTTAATGCATAATTTTTCCTTCTGGAGCATCAGTGAGCATTTGAACCTTCTGTAATAGTTGCATATGAGTCCCTCAGTTGTCCTCAGTGTGAAAAGATGGATCTCAAAATCATACAGTTATTGTTGGAAAGGGTTCAAATACACAAAATTGCTGAAAAACCAAATAATCTATGGGACCTGAAGGATTTTTCTGAAAAACAGCGGGCAGTTTAACTGTTCAGGACAAACAAGGGACTCATGAACAACTATGACTAAACAAAAAAACACAGCTGTGGATTTTTATAAATTCAGCTATTATTTTCTCTTGTGGTCTATATGTAAACATCTTTTATGCAAAATATCTTATTCAGGTCAGTACTAAAAAATAACTTGGATTTTGTATGATCCCTCTTATTTTTGGTCAAATAATTTACATTTTGCAGATTCTGCAAGATGTATGTAAACTTTAGACCTCAGCTGTATCTCTTTTATAGTCAGCATTTTATAGTTAAAAGCTTATTTTGTCTCATTCAAGTCAAAGAGTTTTATTATGTTTCATAATCCTGGCAGAGTACACTTTCCACACTGTCAAGTAAACTAAAGCTTACTTATTTCTACAGGGATCTCATATTGATAGTTATTTCGCACAAAAACGTAAGAATTCAGAATATGAGCCAATTTGCATGTCACCCACTTTTCTATTTTAATTGGTTATTGAAAATTGAATCTACCTTAATTACATTTTTATTGACGTGAAAATAACAAAGAGATTAGTTTTTCCACATTAAGTCAGTCATCACATCTATATAGCGCTTTATACAATACAGAATGTTTTAAAACAGATCCACAGGAATAAAGAGAAAATTAGTAGCATTGTTGAGTTTCAACAATTATAAAATGGCTTCATTTTCAGCTATAAATCAGCTCTACAGAAGATAATTACCAGTATTCAGGTCAGTTCAGTTCAGTGGTAGTGTCAATGTTACAGAGTTCATCAAATTACGAAACTAATTCTGTCCAGCTATAAAGCAGCTCTAAAGACGAAAATAGTGTCATTATACAAATCAATTGACTTTGAGATGAAATGACTGCAATGGCAGCTCTGTCATTATCAATTTTACTTTAGTTCTCATCAAGTCCTGTCAGTGCAATCAAATCCATAATATTTTTGAAAGTTAAATGAAAGTTAAATTATAATAAAAATTTCCTTACAATTTACTCACCCCATGCCATCCAAGATGTTCATGTCTTTCTTTCTTCAGTTGAAAAGATTCCAGGATTTTTCTCCATATATGGGGATCCAATGCAGCTTCAAATGGCTCTACACGATCCCAGCCAAGGAATAAGAGCCTTATCTAGTAAAACGATTGGTCATTTTCTATTATATGCAAATTCTCATCTTACACTAGCTCTGTGATGTGTATGTGCAACTTGACACATTATGTAATCATGTTGGAAAGGTCATGTGTTGTTAGTTTATCATCTGTGCACTTTGGTTCAAAAAAGGCAGGGAAATGTTTTCCTCAAAACCTTCAGTTCATTTCAGCTGAAGAAAGAAAGACATGAATATCTTGGATGACATGGCAGTGAGTAAATTATCAGGACATTTTTATTCTGGAAGTGAACTAATCCTTTAACTCTCTTCTAAACCCTTTTTTAAACACTACTAGTACTATACTAGTTTGTTATAGTGGTTGTGTTTGTTTTGGCAGTTCAGGGTTAGTAATGATAATTAACTGTTGCTGATTTACAAGCCGTTAACCACATATTTGAAATTGTGCGCAGTCCATTAAAGGGCCATATTTGTCTAATCTGATCATTGCATCCCTCTGTTGTGGATCTTAGGGCCTTTGATGCGATCAAACATATGATTTCTTAAAAGCAGTAACCTTTTAATGGACTTTCAGGCACAGTGAGCATGACCTTTTAAGGGTAAATGCGATTTAATGTTCAGTCATACATATTTTTGTCCAGCTCATGCCTTTTCATTCTGTCCTCATTCTTTACTGATTCTGTATCACTATTCAGTTCAGGTTTTTATTCTTCATAACCAGCTATTCTTACACTTCTTATCTCTAACTGATTCTCTGCTATTAGTATCGCCAGGCCTCAAACTGACTGACATCAACATGGGCATTGAGAGTCAGGGCGCTGTGCGCCCTGCAGGAAACCTGACGCCAAAGCAGGTCAAGACATTTCAGAATGTGGAGCCGAAAGCACTTGGGGTGAGTGTCACATGACACCAGCAAAACTGATAACAAATGTGGGAAAAAGTGCACAGGAATATCATCTGGTTATTTCTCATACTGTAAGCCACTGGTGTTGCACTTTTCGTACAATATGAAAGCATGAATGGTTTTGTAATGTCATTATGCAAATGTTTGAAGCTGTGCAGAGTCAAAAAATATTGCTCAAAAGCAATCATAATGGTTTTCTGTTATAAAACCATTGTAATGGCCTTTGGCAGCAAACTAAGTTAATGTTGTTCTGTTGTTTCAGTCCATTCAGATCATTATTGCGGTCTTGTGCTTGTGTCTGAGCATCACCATTCTTCAGCTTTATGAAGAGGTTCACTTCTCTCCTGATGTCATTGTTGTGGTAGTGATTGTTGTTCAGGTAAGCTGAATTTGCTAATGTACCTTAAAAGCAAGATGTAACCTGTTATGAATCCAGTTGTTACTAAGAATGTTGCAAACTTTAATAATCCTCTCTTGTTAGTTGCTTGTGTCTGGGTCCATTTTAATCCATGCTGGACGGTTCCCATCTCTGTTTTGGGTGAGTACAAGTTCAAGGTTTGCAGAATCAATGAAACTACTGACCTACTCACCTACCCACCCTGAACTACACTACTAGTGAAAATTTTGGACAAGCTTGACAATTTTTTATATTGATTTTAACACTTATGCATATGATTGCAATTAGTTTTGTAAAAAAAAAAAAAAAAAAAAAACTTTTTTTTTTTTTTTTTTTTTTTTGGTTTTGGAGCAGATAGTGAATGCCTAATGCTTATGCATAAATGACTAAAATTAGTTTCATAGAAAAATATAAATTGTGCCTGTCTACAGTTTTTGTTTTGTTTGTTTTATTGTTTTGTATCTTTTTTTTGTTTTGTTTTGTTTTGTTTAGTTTTTTGTGTTGTAGAAAATATTAGTTTTAGATGATTTTCTTAGAAGTTATTTTGTTTTGTGTTATGCTTTGTGTTTTCATTTTATTTTGTTTGGTTTTGGAGCACGTAGTGAATGCTTAATGCTTATGCATAAATGACTGAAATTAGTTTTATTAAATATGTGTAAATTGTGCCTGTTTACAATTTCTTAAAATCTGTTTTGTTTTGTTTTTCTTTGCTTTTTGTTGTTGTTATTGTTGCTTTGTGTCATTTTGTTTCATTTTCTTTGTTTTGTGTTATGCTTTTAGTTCATGTTTTATTTCATTTGGTTTTGGAGCAGATAGTGAATGCTTAATGCTTATGCATAAATGACTAAAATGCGCGTATTTACACTTTTCTTAAAAGCTTAGTTTTGTTTTTTGTTGCTTTGTGTTGTTTTGTTTTCTTTGTTTTTCAGAAAAAATATGAGTTGTGTCTTTTTATGATTTTATTAAGAGATGTTTTGTTTTGTGTTATGCTTTGTTTTTTTGTTTGTTTGTTTTTTGTTTTTGTTTTTTTTGCTTTGTGTTTTGTTTTCTTTGTTTTGTTTAGTTTTTTGTTTTGTAGAAAAATAAGACCTGTGTCTGTTTATGATTTTCTTAAAAGTTGTTTTGTTTTGTGTTATGCCTTGTTTTGTTTTGTTTTTTGTTTGTTTTTATTATTATTATTATTATTATTATTATTATTATTATTATTATTATTATTATTATTATTATTATTATTTCGTTTGGTTTTGGAGCAGATAGTGAATGCTTAATGCTTATGCATAAAGGATTGAAAAAAAAATCTACTAGATGGATGACTGAAATTAGTTCTATTGAAATATATAATATATAAATTGTGCCTGTTTACACTTTTGTAAAAGTTTTTTAAAAGCAGATTGTGAAAGTTTACTGCTTATGCATAATTGTTAGAAAAATATATGGGTTGTGTCTGTTTATGATTTTTTTTTTGGGGTGGAGGTTGGCAGGGGAGGTGTTTGGTTTAGGAGCCAACAATTGCATAATTACAAATCCATCACACATGTGAAATAACTGAAACCTGTCAAGTGTTAATCTATGCAAAGAACAAGAAAACACTTTGATCTGGTCCCTACATAATTCTCATGCTTCCATTTGTGTTATGTCGTAGTTTGATGACTATAAAATAATCATCATACAGAATTCTGTTGACTGGCATTGTATTTCAGTATTTTTTTAGTCTTGCATTGCCTTTCATTTTTCAGTGTTTTATCAAATTACATTAAATGAGTTATATGAACTGTACAGTAACTTCTGTCCCGCCATGTGAAGGTGAAAGCCACACTTGTTGCTCACCTGGTCAGTGCAGCGTTTTCCACTGCCGTTCTTGGGCTGCTGTCCCGTCACCTGCCATACCGTCAGGACACGTACCACTGTGAGCACTGCAGGAGACTGGAGATCTATGCTGTGGTGAGCTCACACATCTGCTGCTCTCTCACTGCACTGCTGAGCGTCTTGCATTATGGGTTTGCCCAGTTCTGCACATATATATAGACCATCTGTATACATGCAGTATATCGATGATGAATGCATGTGGGTGAGGGTGCATTGGGAAGGATGAAACACTTTAAGTGGGGATGATGTGTTGAACTGGCCACATCAACTTTCTTGTTACAGTTTTTTCTTTAACCAATTTCCTTGATGCCTTTTCAAAGGACTGTACCGAAGTGCAAAACATAGCATCTTCAAAACTTTCAATAATGATGAGTGTCTGTCAGAAATCCAGGTTCATATACTTCATATGGTTGAAGAATGGTTAGGTATTCTGAAGACTGTTCAGTGGAGCTAAATAACTCTTTGTCTGTTTTTTTGTTTGTTTGTTTGTTTTTTTTTTTGTTTGTTTGTTTGTTTTTTTTGTAACATAAGGTGAAATTTAAAAGTTGGAATCTAGTTTTAGTATTTTGCTTTGCTTAAATCTTACATTAGAATTATACAAAGTATGTGATTTAAGCTTTTAACTTTTTTTAGCCAGTGTTGGGGCTTATTTAAGTGAAAGACTGTTGCTGGAATTAACATAACATTTTTGAATGAAATACAAAGAGAAAAAAGACACAGTTTTGCTATTTGGGGTACTGGCTTGTGATTTAATATGGGGGTTGTGTATATGCAACTTACACTTTTATTAAATTGCTTCAAATTGGAAAGCAATTTAAGTAGTTTGCTTGGAAATTGAAAATTATTTTTAGGTAGAACTCCAATTGGTTGATCCGGATTGTTGAGATAGATAGATATGAATAGTTGACCTAAGGTATAACACAATTGATAGGTTCACAGCTCTCCTTTTTATACATTACTGCTTTGTACTGCTTTCATTTTGTGCTATTATATATTTATATAACCAACCTTTACTGACCCTTTGCACTTGGTACAGACTTTTTCCCGATGCTGGAGAAAATGAATAAAACAGTGCCCTTTCAAGGTATTTGGACTTGTAAAATTAAATTATATACATATGTATTGTAAAATATTGTGGTTTTCTTACTTTTAGGTGATTGGTTGCATTTATTTATTTATTGGCACTGTATATATCGAACTGTGAGGCTGCTTATGTTTATATGCATGTTTTTAATGTTTTGAACCCAGTGATGAACCCACATTCACACTTTTTGGGCCAGATTTATTAAACATGGCAAATTAGCATGAGAGCGCAGGTGCATAAAAGCATCGATGGGAGTCATCTTTCATGATTCATTTAAATTCCCTCCATCCATATGTTTTGCATCTGAAACAGAAACTCCTACAAATGCATATGCAATAAGGTAAGCCCCAAAAATAACGGTGTCCCCACCTTTCAAATGCTAATTTTTCCACTGTCTGTCTTTAGTAATCCCGACTTTTTTTTGTTTGTTTGTTTGTTTGTTTTTTTGCTGGTGCATGGTTAGTAAATCTGGCCCTTAGTCTGACACCAACCAAAAACTCAGGTTTTTGGAAATAAGTGAATAGTTTCTTTGACTAACAAAACAACCTTAATAATATCTGTCCAATTGTCTATGTTTTTTGGGGTTTGTCTTAATCTCAGAAGTCCAAAACCTTTCTGAGGGCACTGTAGTTTGTCAAGGAAGCCAAAAAACTGTAACAGTTTTTCTAAATTGGCTAATTGGGTGTGCTTGCAGCTACATTTATATGGAAATAATATCATTATAGCTATATATGTCAAGTGAGGCCGGTCTTTGGCAAAATTCAACATGATTTTGTCTCTTGTGTCTGCTTTTCCAAAGCAACAATATTGTTTCAGGAAGTGCACTTATACTGTCGAGAGAAATTGTAAAGTAAGTAATTCTTACCTTTATGTTTGCCTTTGTTTACATGAATGTGCTTAATTATATGCTGATAATGCAAGAAAAAATAAACAGGTAAATTGAAACTAACATTTTCCTAAAATGGTTAACATTGTTTAAAACTCCAGAAATCTAATTACAAACACATAGGATGTTAATTCAGGTAAACTGGGCCACCAGTATGACAGCATTTTAAAAAGTGGTCCAGTTTGCCTGAATTCACCCTACAGTTCAGGATCTGCCTATTGTTCTCATAGCTTTGTGTGTATTTGTAGGAGAGTGAATGCATGTGTTAGCTGGGTGTGGGTCATTTTGAAGATTGTGTTGTCGGTTTTGCACTTTGGGCCAGTTGTCTGAAAATGCTTCAGAATAAAAGATACCTTTAATTATTTGTAGATGTGCTGTGAAAACTTAGAGGGTCAATCTTGCTAATCTTGTATCTGTTTTACTGATGTGCTTATCCACGTTTGTAACTTAGAAATTCTCTCTGGCATCTTACAAACATGTGGACGAGTATGTCAGCTTAGATCGCTATGGTTATTATTTTGCCTCAAATTGTTGTTCTTCTGTCTCTTTTGGCTGATCTCAGCTCTTGATTGACGGCTTCTTGGCCACACTGGTTCTGTTTCTGGTGGTGGAGTTGGCGATCTGCATTGTAACCATTTTGTTTGGACTCAGTGCTTTGGCTAAAGGTGGCATGCAGGTCAGTTAAACACATGCACAACAAAATAGCAGGAGATTGTATAGATTGTATAGCAGGGTCAGAAATAAAAGGAGTCATGACATGGGTTCTTTTATTATTTTAAAGGAGAAGTCCACTTCCAAAACAACAATTTACTAATAATTTACTCACCCCCTTGTCATCCACGATGTTCATGTCTTTCTTTCTTCGGTCGTAAAGAAATTATGTTTTTTTGAGAAAAACATTTCAGCATTTTTCTCCATATAATGGACTGATATGGTGCCCCGATTTTGAACTTCCAAAATGCAGTTTAAATGTGGCTTAAAACGATCCCAAATGCGGTTGTGAACGATCCCAGCCGAGAAAGAAGGGTCTTATCCAGCGAAATGATTGGTTATTTACATAAAAAATACAATTTAAATACTTTTTATTCCCAAACGCTCGTCTTGCCTTGCAGTCCTTGAACTGGCACACAGCTGGCCTCCGGGGCCCAAGTACCCCTTTTTCCCCCAGTGGGCCTCCTTGCACAGATACTGTGCAAGATCAGGGAGGACGAGGAGCAGGTTCTGCTGGTTGCGCCATACTGGCCCACCCGGACCTGGTTTCCAGAACTCATTTCCCTCGTGGCAGCCCCTCCCTGGAAAATCCCCTTGAGGAGAGACCTTCTTTCTCAGGGGATGGGCACAATTTGGCACCCGCGCCCCGACCTGTGGAACCTGCGTCTGGTTCCTGGACGGGACGCGTCAGACCTCTCCAGCCTTCCACAGGGCGTGATAGAAACTATCACTCAGTCCAGAGCCCCCTCCACAAGGCAGGCTTATGCACTGAGATGGGGTCTGTTCGTCGACTGGTGTTCCTCTCGCGGGGAGGACCCACAGAGATGTACGATTGCAGTAGTGCTTTCCTTCCTGCAGGAAAAGTTGGAGCGCAGGCTGTCCCCTTCAACTCTCAAAGTGTACGTTGCTGCCATTGCAGCGTACCACGATGCAGTGGATGGAACATCCCTAGGTAAGCACCAACTCATCGTGAGGTTCCTGAGGGGTGTGAGAAGGGTTAATCCCCCCAGGCCGCACCCCATACCCTCTTGGGACCTCTCCGTCGCCCTCCAGGGTCTGCGGGAGGCCCCATTTGAGCCACTTGCGTCAGTTGAGCTAAAATAACGTCACTCAAGACAGCGCTCCTGACCGCACTGGCCTCCATCAAGAGGGTAGGGGACCTACAAGCTTTCTCTGTCGACAAAGCGTGCCTAGAATTCGGGCCCGGCGATTCTCACATCATCCTGAGACCCCAGCCTGGTTATGTGCCCAAGGTTCCCACCACGCCTTTCCGCGATCAGGTGGTGAACCTGCAAGCTCTGCCCCTGGCCAGTTCGCGCTCTGCGTATATACGTGGACCGCACTCGGCACTTCAGACGCACCGAGCAGCTCTTCGTCTGCTTTGGAGGTCAGCAGAAAGGGAATGCTGTCTCCAAACAGAGGTTGGCCCATTGGGTGGTAGATGCCATCTCCCTGTCGTACCAAAACCAGGGAGAGCCATGCCCCTTAGGTGTTCGTGCCCACTCCACACGGAGTGTTGCCTCATCCTATGCGTTGGCTCATGGCGCCTCACTAGCAGATATCTGTAGAGCTGCGGGTCGGGCGACACCTAATACCTTCGCCAGGTTCTACAACCTTCGCGTAGAGGCCGTATCCTCCCGTGTCTTAACATAGACATCACAGGCGAGCGGGAGTCCGGCTGGTGTCGGCTTGCTGCGCCATTCCTAATGGATCCGTGCGCTATTTCCCTCAGTTGTTCCCTCCGGCAAACCTGGGTCCTCCATTCCCCGCAGTCAGGCCTAGTGCGGAGTAGTGCTTGTTTGTGCTCCGGTTGGGTCTCCTTGGCCCAGCAGGTTGTGGCAACATGTTTCAGTATTTTTCCACGGTCAGCCAGAAGGCCGATGTTTCCCTCATATATCCCTAAAATCTATGGATATATTGAATTTCTTGTGTTCCACATGTAGAGATTTCATGTGCTCCGCCCCCCCCCAACTCCTGCTTCAGTACAACTGGCATCCCTGTGGGGCCCCCTATTGGCCCCCAGGGCGTTGGGAAGGTTACGCTCATATCCGTCTGCTGACACGTCCGCCTGTCGGCACGCGGTGTGTTGCGTAACGCGACGTCTGGTTCGTGGCCTGTTCCATGGGTCTGTTCCCATATGTAACGTCGTAGTGAAACCACTGAAGGGAAATGTCTAGGTTACGTACGTAACCCTCGTTCCCTGAAGGAGGGAAAGGAGACATTACATCCCCTGCCAAGACCTGACGTCGCGCTGACGCCGGGCTGCAGCTCGGCTCCTCAGCAAAAGCCTGAATGAGTGGTTGCACGCCGCCATCTTATATACTCGTATGTACGGGGGAGTGGCTCGGCATGCAAATACCACTCGCCAATGTTCATGAATGTTCATTGGCCTTTTGAATAAGGCTTGGAGATGATTGGACTCTCAAGCGAGTTCCCATATGTAACGTCTCCATTCCCTCCTTCAGGGAACGAGGGTTACGTACATAACCTAGACGTTAGGGTATGTCGAAAAACTCTGGCCATTTTTTCTCCCTCAACTTCAAAAATAATTTCAAAATCATCCTACATCACTGCAGAAGTTCCGACCCAGTCTTTGTAAAGTGAACATGCAAAAAAAGATTAAACACCCTTAACAAAAAAGGTAAAACAGTGATATAGGATGATTTCGAAGTTGAGGGAGAACATGAGATGGGAGTTTTTCAACATACTCTAACTGTCATGAACCGGAACAAAAACAGTCCAAGCATAGTAAGACAAGACAAGCGTTTGGCATTAAAAAGTATATAAATTGTATTATTTTTATTAAAATAACCGACCGTTGCGCTACATAAGACCCTTCTTTTACAACTGAATTTGGGATCGTTTGAAGCTGCATTTAAACTGCATTTTGGTTCAAACTCGGGGCACCATATGAGTCCATTATATGAAGAAAAATGCTGAAATGTTTTCCTCAAAAAACATTATTTCTTTACAACTGAAGAAAGAAAGACATGAACATCTTGGATGACAAGGGGTTGAGTAAATTATTTGTTGTTCTGGAAGAGGACTTCTCCTTTAATACATGATAATTAGGTTAGCGGATCTGGTAAACCTCTAGTATAAAAGTGTTTCTCTTTCTAAAATAACTCAGCATGTAGACTGGTGTTCATTAATATTCTTAGATTATATCTTGCAATTTCCTCTTCAGAATTTTCCTTTCCATGGTGAACTAATATAATACAATACAGTGGCAAACTGTATGTTTTTCACAGCTTCCTGGTTTCAGACAGCGTGCTGCCTCATCTCACCCTGAGGCCGTCACCCCCAGCCAACCTCAGGTACACCAGAAGCACCTGTGTTGTTAACCTATGAAATTTCAGTTGGGATTCAGTCTTCCTTGCTTTTGTAACAGACTTAATGTAAAGTTAGAGCTATAGTCGGTCCATTACTTTCTCATCTTTAAAGGGGTCATCGGATGCTAAGTTCACTTTTTCATGTTGTTTGAACATTGTTGTGTGTTGGCAGTGTATGTACAAATCTACCCTATAATGATAAAAACCCATGCAGTGGTTTTTAATTAATCTGTAAAAATAATATCCCCTTTTTCAAATCGAGCCGTTCTCAGATGCCACTCCCACGATAGTTGATTGACATGAGCTCTTACCTTAGACCAGCTGTCACAGTCCAGTAACTTTCCATGTTTTGATGCCAGAGCAGGGATGTAAGTTAGACAAGAATATCTCAGATCGAGCGACTGAGGTGTTGTGTTGCTGGATGTAATAATGAACATAGTGGTCATCATTTACTCCCAACATCTGAGCTGCTGAAGATGCAGTAGACTGTGAATGGAATGCGCCTCCCGATCTACATATATCCGTCTATGTTCGCGCAAATCATTCATGATCCAGCTTCACTTACAGCAGAAGTGAGTATAAGCGTTTTTTTTATGCATCTTTGCGATCGCCTTTCCTTATAATGTGGTAGTTAGGAAGTTTAGCGGCTAAACGTGGCTAAATGCGGCTAATGTAAACAAGACCGTCTTTCCACAGAGAGAAGAGAGGGGCGGGGTAAGCAGGGCTCATTTGCATTTAAAGGAACAACCCCTTAGAATGAGATGATTTTTGCAGAGCTGGTTTTGGCAAGGTACAAAGGGTGTTGTTTTACAAAACCATTGAGAATTTTTAATCAAAGTATATTATAGACTTTTCATTAAGACTCTAAAGAATCATATCAACTTGTGGAAAATGGGCATCCGATGACCCCTTTAACACTTCACTAGTTCTTGAACCTGTCAACCAATCAAACATCTGTTTCTTCCCACTCATTCCAACCCTGCAGGTGGAGGTGATGGTGTCAGAGGTGGAGCCAGTGCCTGAGCGTGAACCTGAACCCAAATCTGAGCCCATAGAAGAAATCCCTAGCCCTCCCACTGAACCTCAAGTAGCCCCCATTGACTCTTTAACAGACGTTTGATGCTTCGTGCTCATGTGATCTGTATGTATATTGTAGAGATGACTGAGGTTTTAGCAGTGAGGGTTTTTGTATTTGTATTAGTGGTGTATGAAATCAACATGATAAGGCTTTATAATATAGGCCATTATCATTATAGTGATGGTTCAACCAAAAAAAGAAGTTCATTTACTCCCTCATGTTGTTCCAAACCCATGACTTTCTTTGGTACAATAAAAATGGATGGGGACCAGGGCTTCTCAAGCTCCAAAAAGGACAAAAAATCACAATGAAAACAAAAACAAGAGTGGTTCATATAACTTGTGCATTATATTCAAAGTCTTCTGAAATCATACATTTAGGTCATCCATTAAAAATATTGCTTGACTACTGTGATCACTGTTCATGTTCAGACATCCTACTACTAGTTTGTCCATTTGCCTTCCACAACAGAAAGAAAAAAACATTTTTTAAAAAGTTCTGGGTTTTGAAAAACATGGGGGTGAAATTTCATTTTAAGGTGAACTATTGCTTTAACATTGTATTACCTGCTATAAAAGACTGCAGTTTTTCTTCTTGTCTGTCAGCTGATGACTTAGTGTTTGCAAAGCAGCACAGACTGATATTCTTCAAATATTCAGGGTCAAACCTCACCTAACCCTAAACCTTAACTTTAAATCTTAAAGCCTAATCTACTGATTTCACATTGCTTGTTTTGTTTTTTCTTTTTCCTTAAAAAAGAGAGAATTTTCCTTTTGATAATCACTTAAAAGGTAACTGGCAGCAGAGATGTCATTATGACATTTGCATTCTGAATGGTGATTGGTCGTCTTTCTTGCATCTGTTTGCATAAAGAATTGTCATTGGTGCATGCTTGCATTCTTCCTTGCATATGTTTAATCATTCAGAGCATTTACACTGTGCAATATATACTGATTCTTGCAATGGCAAAACAGCTCTAATGTAGCATTTCATTTGCACTGAATCAAACCTGTGTTTAGGTTTTAGGCTTTGGTTCTGTGTGAATGAAATGTTACACAGACTAGAATTTAACTGTATTTGGTTTTCTATAGACGTGGAAAACCGGGAAATTTCAGGGAATTTGAACATTGTGATTTCCAGTCCTGGAAAAGTCATGGAAATTAGTGAATATAGTTTTTTGTTGTAATTATGCACAGATCTATATGGAAGTCAGTTTTGGGTTTTTTGGCATTTGTATGCCTTTATTTTAGATAGGACGGTGTAGTTGGACAATAAGCAAAGTGGGAGAGAGAGAAGGGGGTGTGATCGGGAAAGGTCCACGAGCTGGGATTCGAACTCGGGACGCACACAGCACAATGTGTGTCACTACCCACAAGGCCATTGGTACCGACATCAGTTTTTGCCACTGAATAAAAAAATAAAAATAAAAAAGGTAATTGTGACTTTTTATCTCAATTCTGACTTTTTCCTCGCAATTACGAGTTTATATTGCAATTCTGACTTTTTTCAAAATTGTGACATATAAACTCACAATTCTGAGAAATTAAGTCAAAATTGCATGATATAAAATCACAATTGCAAGAAATAAAGTCAGAATGATCAGAAAATACAAGTTTGTAACTCAGTTACGAGAAATAAAATCACTATTGCGAAATAAACTCACAATTCTGACTTTTCTTCTCAGAGTTGCATGATATAAATTCACAATTGTGAGAAATAAAGTCAGTATTATGAGATAAAACTCGCAATTCTGACTTTTCTTGGAAATGTGAATTTGTATCTCGCAATTCTGACTTTCTTCTCACAATTGCAAGGTTATATCTTGCATTTCTTATAAAATCCAATTTTGAGGGGAAAAAAAGACTGATATGTTCTCAGCACTGCGAGTTTATATCTCACAATTCAGACTTAATAACTCCCAACTGCGTGTTAAGTCAGAATTGCAAGATAAAGCCTAAACTCGTAATTCTAAGGGAAAAAAGTCAGAATTGTGAGTTTATTTCGCAATATCATGCAATTCTGACTTTATTTGTATTACAATTACAACTTTTTTTTCAGAATTGTAATACAAACTCGCAATTGCGAGTTATAAAGTTAGAGTTGCGTAATATAAACTCACAATTCTGAGTTTATATCACACAGTTCCGACTTTATAACTCACAACTGCAAGTTTATATCACCTAATTCTGAGAAAAAGTCAGAATTGTAGGATAAAAAGTTTGTTTGTTTCCTTAATTCAGTGGCGGAAACTGCCACTGTAGATCTATATTTTATTTAGCTAGAAATATTCTAGTTGCAATCTCTATAAAATGACTTCAGATTATTTATGTAATACAACTGGAAAATCATTGAAATTAATTAATCAAAAAATGTTGATAGCTTGACAGTTATTTTGCTGCCTTGCAAACACTGCAATTTTTGCAGTGTCTATCAGAATAAAGTAATGAAAAAATAAAAACGTTAATGAATGCAGAAAGATCATAGCATGATTGGTGTAAATGTAATCATAGCACAAAGAAACAGAATGTTGCATATGCTGCAGGGCAAAAAAAATGTATGTAAACAATGCAAGCATGTACAGTTGGATCCACCTAATGCAAGACATCATGATCAGGTAGCTGGTTAGCAGGAGGCTAATTTTAGATGTAGATTGTATATCACACCAGCTGTAAATTATTGTCAGCTGTCATCTATAACTACAAAAAATTATATTGCAGGTAATATCGTGTTAATTGAGAAATTGCACTCACCCCTGATCTGCAATAATAAATACTTCCATTGAGCTAACCTAATAACAAATAAAAATGCTCTGTATTATATGTTAATGTTTGTTACATAATGTAAAATATTCCCCCAGTTCATTTGGCCTTTTGAGTTAGTAATGTGTTGAAAATCTGATGACACAATATCTATATTCAACCTCTGTGCTCACAGAAGAATGAAAAATAGCTTGACAGAATATCTTAACAGAATGATATACATACAAGTTGGGCTTGATCTTTTACACTCTATTAAAGGGGAAAAAAAACATTGTGTTCTCCACTGTTAATATTAAACAGTGGCATGAGTTTCCTGTAGATATGATATATATTCCTGATTCAATGTCATTGGTGCTAATACACTAGAAAATCCATTTCAGTGCAGGATGAGGTTTTGTGTCTGAGAAACCATGTTTTCATCTTTCATATAAGCATTCTGCATCCTTAAAGTATCAATGGATCAGTGAGATAACCAGGAACCAGTTAGAATAGGGCGTTTATGTGTCATCTTTGGCCCTTTGTTTGCTTGCCATTATTTTTCACAAAGCTTATAGATCAGCTAATAGTTGTTGTACGTTACTCACACACCAGAGTCACAGAATGTCATTTTTAGTGTCTCTCAAATATCTGAATTTGTTAAAGTACAGTCATAATCCAAGGAACTACTGTTTTTATTACAGATCTAACAAACCAAAGCATTTGTCTCTTCTGTATCTCTCTTCTGTATGACTACTGTTTAGTAATATATTGTTCATCTGTATATTTCTGCTCTGGTCACTGTCACCTCTTGTTTAATTGTGAGTTTAAGCATGCTGCTATGAGTTTCCACTAAAGAAGGATCAAAGGAATTGTTGTTGACATTGTAGCACATTCTCATAGTGTTTGAAGTGCAGTGTATGTTAGGTGCTGAATGGACTAATTAAACCACTTTTATGCACCAACAATGTGAGATTATCATTTCTTATTACACGGATTCTTTTAGTGTATAAAAAGAACCTTGGCAGTAAATTGGTGTTTTTCATGCTGGTTTTTTTGTTCTGTTCTAGTCTATTCTATTCTGTTCTATTCTGTTTAATTCTATTGTTAATTTTACACTTTTTCTCCTACAGGATACTTTTAGCAAGTTGACATTGTCATGATGATTTTAATACTAATTATTACGTAATTAGATAATACATGTGCATCATTTAAATGTTTATTGACGAGTTCACTCTTACATATAATTAGCTGTGAGTATAGTAATGCATATTTGGCGTGCTGTCCGGGGAAGGGCTCCAAGCTCGGGAATGGCCCGAACCCAGAGAACCACCCCTAGGTGTAGTGAGAACTCGGAGTGAGGAGATGGGGTGGTGGAGGGAAGCTGATAAACCGTCAAAAGGATAGAGGTAAGTCAGCTGTATTTGAATTTATAGCATTGATTAACTTGACTGGACTCCTGTCATGTTAATTAGGCTAGGTATGTGACGTTCCTCCCAAACCTTGTTAATAAAACATCATATTATTATACACAAAATATTCAGCAGTTCAACGAATGTCACAGTAAGAACTGTTTTAATTATTGTGATGTTTTTATCAGCTGTTTGGACTCTGACGGCACCCATTCATTGCAGAGGATCCACTGGTGAGCAGGCGATGTAATGCTACATTTCTCCAAATCTGTTCAGATGAAGAAACAAATTCAAGAAACAAACCTGAGGGTGCATGCAACTTCAACAAATTGTCATTTTGAGGTGAACTATTGCTTTAATGTGTGAATGTTGTAATATAATCTCAGTTTTTAATACTCAAACTTTCAAATTGTAATATATTATTGTCTTAGAATGTGTAGCAAGTTCATGGTTGCCATCTGTGTTCTTCTTCGCTTAGAGAGAGATCCTGAAGAACCTTGCAAACAAACATACCACTTGCAAGTGATTTTTCTATTGCTATATACCCTTGTGAAAAAGACAAATACATTTTACCATACTTTTGAGTCAATTGGAATTAAATAAAATTATATTATAGTTTAAACTTACAATAATGCAACTGTCTGAACATTTTTAGAGAGCTTGTTTTTTTAAGTTTTTTTTTTACTTACTGTACTGAAGTATTATGTGCAGTTAAAGTGAACTGCTGAATGCACTCAAGAA
Source organism: Labeo rohita (assembly GCF_022985175.1). Taxonomy (NCBI): domain Eukaryota; kingdom Metazoa; phylum Chordata; class Actinopteri; order Cypriniformes; family Cyprinidae; genus Labeo; species Labeo rohita. Next base: position 6,060,186 of record NC_066887.1, read on the forward strand.
TTTATGATAAACTAAAATGTACTGTAATGTACTAAAATGTCATTTCTAAATGTACTTCATTGTCCTGTATTGAAAAATATTTGCATATTTTTAGCACCTTTAAAATATAGTAACACCATGTTTTATCGAATAATAGTTACAAATTATAAGTACGTTCAAACATGACAAAAGATCATTAAAACATAAGGATTTAAAACATACTGTAAAGTAAAACTGACATTATTACAAACTTTATTGTATTATATGCATACAGTTTTTTCAAGATTTAAATATTACATTTAATAAAACTGGACACACTTTTTTTTTACAAGAGTGTGAACGGAAATGTATAATAACTCCATGCTCACATAAGTGTTTTATGAATAGACTTTATAAAGAATCCTCCCTGATTAATAATCCACAAATAATGATCACCTCGTGACGCAAAACTGTTACTAAAGATAGAATAGGTGCAGCACCTCTGACTTTCAGCTAAGAAGTCAAACATAAACACTGGTTGATAAGTTTTGTTGTTATAAAATACACTGTACATTAAACAATCGACATGCTACTGAAAGCGAGTATGTCAGAGATGTCTGGTATTGCATTTGCAAACTCTCTACCGTTATATTTACAATGTATCTGCATGCAGGTACAGATCACATGAAGGTTTTCACTGATTCTTGACTGTTTTTATTAGGCAGTACCATTTTTAAATTTTATATATAATATTGTCTTACACTTGTGAAGGAATGTTGCCAGTGTGAAGGAAAATGTGAAATAGTTGGAAAAGGCATGAATGATGAAGTGGCTGTGTAGGGTATTGATTACTTTTAATCATTTTTGTACTTGATTATGTTAATAATTACTCATTCCAGCATTTGATCTTATAGCAAGTTTTATGTTGGACAATAAAAAGTATTTATTCAGCAGACTCTTCTTCTGAAGTAAATTACACTAAATAAATACATACACTCTTAAAAATAAAGATGCTTTAAAAGGTTCTTTGCAGCGATGCCATAGAAGAACATTCAGTCAAACATTTTTTAAAGAACCATCTCTTTCTTACCTTTTTATAATCTGAAGAACCTTCTTTCGCCACAAAGAAACTTTTGTGAAACAGAAAGGTTCTTCAGGTATTAAAGGCTCTTTATGGAACCATTTAAATAAAATGGCATTGTGAAGCACCTTTATTTTTAAGAGTGTGGTGCCTTCGTAGTTACCTGAGATAAAGTATTTAGTTAAGTAGGTTTATGAATTCAGTAACTTAGTTGGACCTGCACCTTTCATAAAGTTTTGTGTATGTAACCTAGTTTCTTATGTACAACTGCAACATGTTATACAACAAAACTATAGGGTAAGATGGGGGAAGATGCCACCCTTTTGAACAACATGCATTTATATTTAAATTGTAACATATAATATGCAGGACGATGATGCAATCAGCTATCATCGGAAAAATATATAAACATTTGCTCATTAAGTTGTCATAGCACAATATGTAAAATTACTAATCTTACCCCACTACTGGAGTCAAGAAGCCCAACTGGCTAAACCTTTACAGAAATTAAATGTATGAATGACTTTTGTTATCATTCTTGTTCTTATTCATATATATGTATTTTAAAGTGTCGTTAATTTTAAAGAATAAATCACTAATTATATTTAAAATTGCATTTTGACAGTTTAGTTAAATAATTGAATAACCAATGACAGACAAACAGAATCTCAAAACAGATTCATCTGAAAAGTAAAATTATTCTATGGCTCATATATGGCATATAAATATTTAGTAACACTGAATGCAAACTAAATGATTTCACTCAATTAGACTATAAATTTTAACGAAAAGTGAAGATGTCAGATTTCAATTCAGTGATTCATGGAATTAGTGAACAATACGTATTTTATATTTTCACTTCAGAATAAAAATTGTTAAACCATAAATCTAAACCTGTTATCTAACCAGACACATCTAACCAGGGTATCTTACCCTGTCTTACCCTACTATACTAAGTACTACTATAATGATATTAAAATATCAAAATGAAATGACTTGTGTTACCTTTGTAACACAATGACAGCATTTGAGCTGCGTGGAGTCTGCAAGTCTGTGTAAAACCTGATGATTATGTTCTCCAGCATGATTGAGGATGATCCAAAGAGCATCCTGTGTTACAGTGGAAGCAAGAACATCTGAGCATCTGTATGAAGACTATAAACTGTTTACCTTGGAATTTGCAAATTCAAAAAAATAATAAATAAACATACAAATAAATAACACATTGTTTCATCATTTACTGTATGCTGTTTATTTATAATGCATCTGGTAATATATTGTTTTGCTGAAGTATTGTGCATTGAATACAACTGTTCTTCCCAAAGAAAGTGTAAATAAGTATATATGACATTCAAATAACATGAATGCAAATTACAAATCAAAAGACATTTATGAATTGATAAACTTGTAATCCCCCAAATACAGTATCAAAAATAAAATCTTTTCATTTAAGAGATCAACTTGTGTAGCCTAAGATACACTGTAAAAGAGACTGCATGTGGCAAGATGTTACACAGGGAAGCGCTGTCTCATTTTACATGTAATTTAGTTGATACAATTTATTAAAAAAAAAAAGTTTTGATATTTGATATGTATTCATTGTTTGATCTTTTTTTTATATAAATTATTCTGTTTTAGAATTATTTTACCGTTTTAAATTTCACAGACACGCCACTGAATATCATAAAACACACTTTAAACCAAATCTTTTTTGAAACAGTGCAAATGTTCAATAGCTTTCTGAAGAATAAACCTAACCTGGTAAATATTTAGTGGCGTATTAACTGTGACAACTAGCCCCGGTCTTACCTATGTTACACTGAAATAGAGTAAGAGATGCAAAAGTTCACAGACCCGAATCCCATATATGTGCTTCATAAATAGAACAGAAATAAATTATTTTCCATCCAGCTGAGTATAATACTTCTATTACACATGGTAATGATGACCATTTTTAGAAACGTGCTGAAGAAACCGCTTTACCATCCTGACTCTTAATAACATCAGTTACTGCATGCTTCTGAAACAAAGACCATATTATTTACATTAGTATACATAGTATTACACCAATGTATGTAGGTTAGCAACATTACAATATTGACCAATGATATGTCACTTTTCCTTAAATATTTCCCTGGAAGTTGTCATTGATTAACTAAAAACCATTGCTACGTCAGTTAATATCTTCAACCATATAGTTCCACATGCTGTTTAAGGGATAATATGATAAATCAGCAATACATGTGTAGTAGGTTTTGTATTGTAAAGTATGTGTGAAATATAGTAATGTAAATGACATGCAAAGGGGGAGTTTTAATAGCTTAAACCACTCCCTGAACTTTCCCTGATACTTTTTAGTTTGTTTTAGGCTACAATGTAAACGCACCAACGTATGTATGACTCATTCACATTCATTTATTATTCACCATTTTGGAGAATAAATGTTTTATAATCAGTATGACTGTTTTAATTAAAGATAATTACATTTTAAACAATTTAAATAACCACAGGTAATTGCTTCTACTCATCACTGAACTGCAGTTTAAAGCAATGTGTAATGACCATGAAGCCTTTCCCAGCGATACCTATAAATTATCACTATTCACTATTTGACAGTGCAGTAACATATTAATCGTGTGTAAAAGAACTGAAGGCATTGTATATAATCCTAATTCAATGGTAGCTTTATGAAATATATTTACTAGCATTAAATCCCATCTTTGTGTTTCCATATTGAGCAAGCATTGTGGTCATGATGGTAAACAGTTCATGAATGAAGGAATTCACCTCATGTTAACTAACACAGTTTATGTATTTAATCTGCATTGTGTTGCTGGTGTGTCTTTGTTCATGTTGAATAGATCCGCTCTGCCAGAAACTACGTTTTTACCTGCAAGCCTCCATCACAGGCAAACCTGTCTGTCCCAACCTTTGCTATCCTTTGGTTTATGAGACCGGCTTTGGAAAATGTTAACTTCATTAAATTGCAGTTATCAATAATGATAATTAATAAAGGGTTTATTTCTACCTCTCCTATGGTGGGGTTGTGGTTTTCATCTCTGAGGATTCAGCATGTAGATCCCGGATCGGTTGACATGTTGTGCTTCCGGTTGTCCCTGTTGAAGAATGATTTATTAGACAGCATATCTGTCAGCAGTATTATATAATCATAAGACCAAAATCTATAATTATATGAATAATATGCTTCATTCCTTTAAAGGAGAACTCCACTTCCAGAACAACAGTTTACAAATATTTTTTGTGGAAAACTTTTCATGATTTTTCTGCATATAATGGACTTCATTGGTGCCCCGAATTTGAACTTCCAAAATGTAGTTTAAATGCAGCTTCAAAGGACTCTAAACAATCCCTGCTGAGGAAGAAGAGTCCTGTCTAGCAAAACGATCGGTCATTGTTTTCGAGAAATAAAAATTTGTATACTTTTTAAGCACAAAAGCTTGTGTAGCTCTGGGATGCGTGTTCATGGGTCATTCTTGAGCGATTCGTTCATTTTGAATGAATCTTTAATTTGACTCGGGAAGAACGAGTTGTCTCGGGGAGTGATTCATTCAGTCACGCATGCGCATCATCCTATTAGGTTCTGTACTGGAATTAAGGTGCGTTCACACCATATCGCCTTTCCCGGAATTACGAGATTCCAACTTGTAAAAAGCGTTCACGTCCTCGTAGATCTCGTAATTACAACTTGTGAACTGGGAGTCTTCTGAGAGCTATGACTTGTACCACATGACCGCTGTACCACCTGACTGTAGGCTCTGTTTAGGCATTGATAGTGTTGCCATAAAAAAGCATAATTCCGAGTCTGATGACGTGAACAGCTCCGAGTAGAACGTGACATGTTGCCATCTTGAAATTACGGTAATTACGATATGGCGTGAACGCAGCATTAGTTCACTTGTTTCGAGTCTTCGGCTTTTTCGAGTCGTTCGTTCATCTTATGGGGCTGTCACGTGATGCTGATTTTGCTAAAATTAATGAAATGACTCGAAAAAAGATTTGTTCATTTTGCTGAAGGAGACACAAAGGTCAGAGTCGGTAAAATGATCTGAACTTCCCATCACTACTACGAATCACGTCTAAGTTCATTGTCTGTGTACTCCGGCTCAAAAAGGTAGAGTATGGCGAAAAACTCCATCTTATTTTCTCCTACAACTTTAGAATCATCCGACATCGTTGTACCTTTTTGTTTGTAAACAGCATTTGACTTACTTGCACTTTCTTAGTCTTTGCACGTTCGCTTTGTAAACACTGGGTCTGTAGTTCCGCCTATGTTCCGTGTGACCTTTCGACGTGATTCAATAGTACGTGAACGCGCATCCCAGAGCCTGTGCTACACAAGCTTTTGTGCTTAAAAAGTATACAAATTTTTATTTTCCAAAAAAAATGACAGATCGTTTTGCTAGATAAGACCCTTCTTCCTTGGCTGGGATTGTTTAGAGCCATTTGAAGCTGCATTTAAACTACGTTTTGAAAGTTCAAAATCGGGGCACCAATGAAGTCCATTATATGGAGAAAAATCCTGAAATGTTTTCCTCAAAAAACATACTTTCTTTACAACTGAAGAAAAAAAGACATGAACATCTTGGATGACAAGGGGTGAGTAAATTATTTGTGAATTGTTGTTCTGGAAGTGGACTTCTCCTTTAATAAAATCTAAACACTTAAGTTGTATATTGCACCAGCCTAAAAAGAAAACAAGACACACTTCACATATCATCGCCTTAAAATTATAAGGTTCTATCTGACATTTTTGTCAAAACTGAGTTGTTTACATATTCTTATTCGGTGACAACTTATTTACATTATGTGATGTTTCTTTTGTAAGCTGTGTACATTTTGGGCCTTTTTGTAGAAAACGAAAAGGTTCTATCTACAGAAGTCTATGGAACTCAAAAACTTTGAAGCTCAATATATTTATGTTTATTACAATATGTAATAAACACAAATGTTTTGACAATCTGATGTCTTAATATGTTTCCTAAAGTTGCAAGATTTCAAACTCATAAATCATATACAAACAATGGAGCCTTATTTTCACATTTTCAGGTAGTCGACATAATTGGGTTGAAGTTTTGCCGCAAAAGAAAATTTGCTAAAGATTACATCATTTGCTCACTAATGGATCCTCTGTAGTGAATGGGTGCCGTCAGAATGAGAGTCCAAACAGCTGATAAAACATCACAATAATCCACAAGTAACTCACACCACTTCAGTCCATCAATTAGCATCTTGTGAAGTGAAAAACTGTGTTTGTAAGAAACAAATCCATCATTAAGGTGTTTAAACTGTTGCTTCCACCAAAAATATGTGTCCATAATGCATAATAATGCTTCCTCCAGTGAAAAAGTCCATCTCCTGTTGTCCTCTAACAACAAAATCCTCCCACATATTTGTTTAGAGCTGTTTTAGAGCTTGTTTTCATTTGGACTGGAGTGGTGTGGATTACTTGTGGATTATTGTGATGTTTTTATCAGCTGTTTGGACTCTCATTCTGACGGCACCCATTCACTGCTGAGCAGTCATTGGTGAGCAAGTGTTGTAATGCTACATTTCTCCAGATCTGTTCTGATGAAGAAACAAACTCATCTACATCTTGGACTGCATGAGGGTGAGCATGTTTTCAGTATATTCTCATTTTTTGGTGAACTATTCCTTTAAGTAGCTTTCTGAAACGTAATGTCAAGGTAATATTACATAAAGTATAGTGTTATAAATATGCATTACATTTTTTAAAAAATGAACATATAAAACATTGCTAATGACTATGGAAATGCATCATACATTTATGTTTGAAAATTTGAATCACAATGTCTTATCCTGATGTAAAATAAATGTTTTTTTTAGGATAGTGCCATGACCAAATTTCTCAGTAGATCTTTAGTTGAACATATCTCAGCTACATAAATTAAATTGTTCTTACAAAGCTTGGGTAGATTGGGTTCGGGTCAGGTGTGTGTGGCATGTATGTGGGACTGGCAAGACGCTCTTTGAAAGACGTTCTCTCGTAAGGTGCTACAGTTTGGGTCTCTTCCTTTTTTTCTTTTCTCCTACAGCACCAGCAGCATATCTGGAGAGATGGAAATTAAACATTACATAATATCATCACACTGTTTAAGTTGACTATATTTCCTGTTTATAAAATGTAAATATGAAGTGCTTACCAGTATTAAGATGATGAAGAGAAGCAGTATGATGATGCATGCTAGCACTAGCAATGCAATGGCCCAACCAGGAAGCCCCCTATAACCACTTTCTGCAAAAGGCATTGCTGTAGCCATCGGAGTTGTGGATTTTGGAAAAAGCCATTTAGGTGTGACTGTTTCTGAATGAAAAATGTAATGCATTTTAGAATTCATTTATGTTAAAAATTAGGTTTTCAAAAACCATGAAGTAGGCTTACAAGATATAAACCTAAAGGTTTATTCCTCCATGTCTTCCTCCATAATTCAAATGAATCAGATGGGAGTAAATTCATATATTCATGCATGTTGCCTGAGCTGATGATGAATACTCACCAGCAGTGTACTGTCTGTTAACTGCAAGACCGTTCAGTTGAGTGTTATTATCTATGGCCCTCAGGAACAAATGTTTGATCACAACATGGTTGATAAAAATGGTTTGGAACTGGATGGTACAATTTGCGATCACAGACCCATTACTGAAATCAAATGAGAAACAATATTTTGATTGATTGCAGTAACATCACCCTTGTGAAAAAGTACACTTAAAAAAGAAGAAGAAAAAAAAAAAGAGCACTTATTACAGAAATAATATACTTTAAAAGAATTTATTTTTTAACTGAATTTAATGTTATCTGACACTTGCAAGTAAATGAAAATGTGTTATAGTTTGTATTTAGGCAAAAGCAACTAGCTGAGCTTAAGAGAGCTTTTCTGACCCACTTACGTATCACTTAAGTACATCTTAAGTACATCTACATGTAATTTCATAATTACTTCTGTTGCCTTTGAGATAATGATTAAAGTATACTGCTGAATACTGACAAGCATTTATGGTAAACTAAAACATATTTTAATGTCATTTCAATTAAAAACTTGTATGTCATGTATTTAAACATATTTGTAATTACACATTTGTTATCACAAATCTTATATGTAATGTCACATAGCACATCACAGTATGTTATTCAGCACATCAAAATGTACTTTAGTGAAGCATAACAAAGATTATTAAATAATAATAATGTGTAAATATACTTAAAGTAAATGTTTAATTTGTATTACAAGTGTCCTTTAAAAAAATAAAAAGTCTACTTAAGTGTGTATAGAAACATAGTCATGAAAGTATTTTCAAGCACAGATAAAGCACACTTCTTTACTACAATTTATTGTTATTAATCTATTTTTCAAAATCATTTAAATTAATACATAAACACCTTCAGTGAAAGAGTTGAGATTTACCTGAACTGTATGTTTGTCACTCCTCTGTAGGTTTCTCTTGTGTCACAGTCAGAGCAGTTAAAAGCGATATCCAGCTGTGAAGGTTATACAAGATCATGTTCACAGATCTCTCTCAGAGGTAACAACAAATTACATGTGCCCAGTATGCTGTTGCTATTATGTATAAAATGGCTGCTCTAGTCAAAAACCTGGCACTGACATTTATTCATTCATAAATCACAGGAAACACTTACAGCTCTAGCAACTGCAGCATACATGGTCTTGTATTGCTGTGAGGTTTTGTTGAGGAGAGAGTCGCTGAAGACGCGGTTGTTGATCTCCATGCAGAGGGAGAATGAGTACAGGGGTGAAGGATAGGTTTGTGGTGCTGCCTGGAGTCCCTCGAGAATTTTTAAAAGATTGTAGGGCTCAGCACCTAGAAACATAACATGGTTATTTATTGCTGTGTGTGTGTGTGTGTGTGTGTGTGTGTTTGTGTGTCTGTGTGTGTTTCCCAAAATAGTCATATATTAGCTCATGTCAATGTCAAATCATTACCTTTGACATCTAAAGTCAAAAATGTTTTAAATGTTTTAAAGAATGCTGACACTAGTTTCAAATTTGCTACAAAACAGGTCCCTACAGTATAATGCAAAATTGTATTTATTATTGTTTTCAAATGTATCGAAACTGTATTAATATCAGACATTTTGAAAATAGCATATGTTATATATTTTTCTTACAAATGTAAAGCTGTTGTACTCTTGTTGAGTTATGTTACATTAAATTGTGTTATGCTACATTATGTTACATTACATTACGTTATGTTACATTGCGTTACATTACCTTACATTGCATTAAGTTATATTATGTTATGTTATAATACACACATGTTGGCATTTTGTAATTATATTAGCAGTAACAGTTTACAATAAGGTTCCATTTATGTACATTACTCCATTCCATTACACATTACATTGGGTTACATTACATTACATTGTGTTATGTTACATTACATTGGATTACGTTACATTACATTGGGTTACGTTACATTACATTACATTGTGTTAAGTTACAGTATATTGGGTTACGTTACATTACATTGTGTTTGTGTTACGTTACATTACATTACATTGTGTTACATTACATTGTGTTACTTTACATTACATTGTGTTACGTTACATTACACATTGTGTCATGTTACATTGTTACATTACATTGTGTTACTTTACATTACATTGTGTTACGTTACATTACACATTGTGTCATGTTACATTGTTACATTACATTGTGTTATGTTATGTTACATTACATTACATTACATTAAGTTATATTATGTTATGTAATAATACACACGTGCTGGCATTTTGTAATTATATTAGCAGTAACAGTTTACAATAAGGTTCCATTTATGTACATTACTCCATTTATTACATTACATTGGGTTACATTACATTACATTATATTGGGTTACGTTACATTACATTGTGTTACATTGCATTGCGTTACATTACATTGTATTATATTACATTGTGTTACGTTACTTTACATTGGGTTACGAAACATTACACTGCGTTACATTATATTGTGTTATGTTACATTGTTTTACGTTGCATTACATTGGGTTACATTACATTACATTGTGTTACGTTACATTACACGTGTTATGTTACATTGTTACATTACATTACATTGTGTTACGTTATGTTACATTACGTTACATTAAGTTATATTATGTTATGTTATAATACACACATGTGCTGGCATTTTGTAATTATTTTAGCAGTAACACTTCACAATAAATTTCCATTTATGTATCAAAAATTTTGTAAATAATTTTGTAAATCACATATAATATATAATATATTTTTTATATACATTTACATTTCAATGTAAAATATACATTGTTACATTACGTTACACTGTTACGTTACATTACATTGTGTTATGTTACATTACATTACATTGCGTTGCGTTACGTTACATTATGTTATGTTGAGTTACGTTAAGTTATATTATGTTACAATACACACATGTGCTGGCATTTTGTACTTATTTTAGCAGTAACACTTTCCAATAAGGTTCCATTTATTAACTATATTAAAAGCATTAAAGCAATACATTTGGTACAGTATTAATAAAAACACAACTGTTCACTGTTAGTTTATGCTAGCTCAGCTCAATTAACGAATATTAATTGAAGCAACTTTTGATAATGTACTAGTAAATGTTGTAGTCATGTTAACAAATGTAACATTATTGTAAAGTGTTGCCATTTTAGCACATTTTTCTCACTTTTTAAATTTGTGTTCTTGATAAATTTGTCCAAGTACAACCTGCATGTGTGTGTTTTGTCATAGTAGAAAACAGAACAGACGTGAATGTCTTATAATAATGATAGTATTAAGTATTAAATTAATATGCACTTCTACAATCCACATGATTATGGGAGTTACTGAATAAAATGACAAAAAAGAGAGGTATCATAACAGTTTGCTCACATTAACTCAGTTATTTCTATAATGATAACCTCAAGATATGTCATTAAATGCAAAAGTCATAACTTACCTGTTGCAGAAAACAGCAGGAAGAAGAATGCAGCTCCAGTATAATGTAACCTAATGTGCCTCATCCTGAACCGGGATTTAATTTACTAAATTAATATTCCTCTGGCTGAAGAGCTTCTGTAATAGAGTCTCCAGTGGGGTACTGTTAGAAAATGAACCATAATCTTTTATTTCAACAGCTTTTATTCAGAGACAGAATGTCAGCTGTCAATCAGTCGTGGGTGGAGGCATGACTATAAGGACCTAAAGTTAGTAACGGGTAATGAATCATGCTAATTCCTTTGTTTTACTCTATCCTCTTTTTCATTGTTCCTCAGTGAGATCCATGGACTGCCGTCAAAGGCAGTTTGTTTAACCTGCACGCACTGCAGTGCTTAAAATGTGCTTGCGTCAAAACGGTGCAAGTTGGCTGTGTTTAACCAGGGGTTGATGTGATGGACAATGGTCTGCTGCACCCTAACCAGAGGGACACACGTTACCTCACTGGACAGGATGTGTTGCCATGGAAACATCCTGCCAACAATGGGAAAAGGCCTTTAAGGGATTTTTAAGACATACTTACGATATCAAATAAAAAATAAAAATCTAGTGGAGAGGCATAATTAGGAACTTAAGTTTTTACTGAAAATATGTATATCACAGTTACTGTAGTTAACTAAAAATAAATAAAAATCATGCTAAATTAATTATAATAATAATAAATTAAAAAATAATAAGTAATTTAAAATAAAATAAACAAAATCTGAACTAAAAATACTTTAACAAAAATTAATAAAAGTGGTAAAGACACCACAAATAAACAAAGTGCAAAAACTTCAAATATAATAAAATCTGTAAAATTATACAAACATACAAAAACACATTTTTTTTTATTTTATTTCTGTTAGTTTGAGTTATATTAGTACACCAAGTGTGTGATCTTCTTCTTCTTTGATTATTGTGATTTAATGATAGTTTAACAATAATTCATATGCCATATAGTTTCATAAAAATGTATCCATAAAAATATATCTTACAGGCCTTTCAGCAGAATTTCAGCACAGTTGCAAAAATGTATTATTGTTGTTATTATTATTATTATTATTATTATTAAATGCTGTATAAAATTACAACATATACTTGATTTGACACTATGATTCTAAAAAAAAGAAGAAAAAAAAAATAATGGCATATGACATTCCTTTAGCACCTTTTTTCTTGTTAGTGTTTTAGTGAATTTACTGAATTCTTTATATATTTCTGGTTTGAGTTTCAATGCTTATTTAATGGGCTGCCTTGATTCAGTGGTTCATCAGTAAAATGTTATTCTCGTGTCAGACTGTGCTTACATTTCGTGACTCAGGTTTCCATGCTAATATTTGATTTAAGCGATAGGCTAAATAAATTTCTCCCACACAGCTAAAACAAAGACAACAAAAGGACATGCAGGTCACGCCAGATCTATCCGCCATAGTTTCAGTGATGTGAAATCGTGTGAGTAAATGCCACCATTGTGCCACCTGCTGGAAAGTGGGTGAAGTGGGTCTGTAAGCTTCTTTGTATTGTGGTCAGTGAATTTACACTTTCAAAGTAACAACAGTCATTAATTAAACTGACAATATTGCTCTAAATAATAATAAAATATTTTGGCCAATATAACATGACATATATGATTGGCTACAAAGACTCGCTTATCATAGTAACGCGTTCGGAGTTTTTTTTTTTTTTTTTTTTTTAAATTATAAGAATGTTTATTAAATGTAAACAAATATTATTGTGACATTGTTGTATTATTTGGTAATTCACATTAACATGGATTAAAATGCACAATAAATAAATAAATAAATAAATGTAAAGTTTTTTTCTGTAATGTGGTTACATATTACTACCACTGATTCTATATACAGTCATCAAATAATTTTACATCTACTTTATTTTACAATTAAAAAAAAAGAAAGGAGTGTGCAGTCAGGAAACTCAAATTAGATATGGAAGAAAGGAACGAAGGAGCAGAAAGGGTTGAAGGCGAGGAATGAAGCTGAATCTGTGGAGTTTTCAGGGAATAAAGCTTTAAAATATAATCACTATTAAACGCGTTTAGAGGCAACATAGAAAAACATTTTACAGTAAAGTTTTTGTTGCATGTTATAGTCAGCCATTTTTAATATGTTGCATCTTTTTAGTCAATATTCTGTTAGATTTATGAAAGATTAATGTCAACAATGTATTTTATCAGTCGTTTTGAATTTTACACATGAATTTTACTCATAATCTATAGGCTGGTTTTGTTAAATATGTTGCTGAATATGTTTATTTGATAATATTTGTTAATAAACACTTGCCCGGTTTCACAGACAGGGCTTAGACTAAAACAGAATTAGGCCATTAAGACATTTAAGTATTTTTTTATAAACATGTCTTAGAAAAAAACATTACTGGTGTGCATCTTGAGACAAAACAAAGGCACTGATATATTGTAAGATCAGCCAATGCAAGGTTCTTTAGCTGAAACAGCTCAGATTTACATTTTAGTCTGGGATTAGGCTAAAGTCTTGTCTGTGAAACCAGGGGAATGTGTTTTATCATTTCTGATTAAAATACAGGATTTTGATAAATCAGGGAAGGCCCACATTGCCATTTGTCTGGAAATGGTAATATTACAGCGGAACTTAAAGTTAACCAAGCTAAAAAAGAAGGCAAGACAAGACAAGAAGACCTCTTGGTATCTAATCTTTTAAGTGTGAATTCCAAAGTGCCACATGGTTCTTGTCCTCCAGAGGGCGCTCGATAATCTCATCCTGACCAATGTTTAGTACGGTAAAATGATCCCTGGTCACACCACCTTTAAAATGGGATAATTATTATTTATGTATTATTAATGTCATTTGATATTCAGCATTGTATATTTATATGTCTTGGGCAGTAAGACTGTTATAATATATATATATATATATATATATATATTTTCAATGCTTTATTATTCCAATGCCATGAGAACATAAGGTATTACATATTCATGTCAAATTACAATAGCTGCCAGAGAAAGGAAGAAAAGAAAGAAAGAAAGAAAAAATTACATAAAATTCAATGATTTCGGAGCATTACATGTTTTCAGTGCTTTTTTTTTTTTGTTTGTTTTTTGATTGATCCAAAAGATTTACATAAAATGTAAAGTCATTAATAAAATGGGAAAAATGTGGTCTACATTAAGACTACCTTTTCTTCTGTATATGGTATTTTCCTAACAGAATAAGCAATTGTATAATGTGTTGTTCCTTACAATACAAATTTTCATTTTCTGTAGACTGTTATAATAAATATTTACCATCTTCTAACTTTCGACTACGTAATTAGACCACGCCCCATATACAAACCCCGCCCACCAATGACGCGCAACTGGAACAAAGCGAAAGTCGTGAATTTACGTGATTTTTCACGACATCTATTTCAGTGATATCTCTCAGGTAAGGAAATTTTATATGTGGCATTCAAAATAATAATAATAATAATAATAATAATAATAATAATAATAATAAAATAGTTGACAGCATCAATAATTATATTATAATATCCTCTTAATAACAGTTGTAATAGCAATGTAATCAATTTGTAATGCTAGGAACTTCCTAGCGAGGAGTCTTTCTGGCTGGACTGTAAACTGAGACGGACCACACGTGTACATGTGCCGGATGTAAACACAACTACCACGTGTTCAAGTACTGACTGTGCCTTACACATGGCCTTACATTCAGCAGGCAGCTGGTGATCTGTGCGCATACTGGGGTCATACGAGGCTGTTTTGGAAGGACAACTCCATGAATTTGATCCACTGAACCTGAGACGCGTTTTGAGGTAAGCTGTTTATGGATTAATCTAATTTACTGCTTAAAATAAAGTCAGCTTTGTGGATCTTGCCGGTTTCATCATGTTCTTTAAAGCTAATGGCTAGTTATATACTGACTAACATGTGTTGATTGTATAGATAAAGTCATGGCAGGCAGAGGTCGTGGAAGAAGCCAGTTTACCTTCAATGTGGATGCGCTGGGATTTGGGAGGGGTGATTCTTTACCCACATCTGCACAAACACCTTCTCCTCTTTTTCCTGTAAGTGTTTAATGACATCTGAGTGTATTTAACATTGTTATATAACATTAATGGTTGTTATTACACATGCATTGTGCTATAAATGTGTTATTATTGGTTTGTGAAAATGTATTTATATATTTTTTCATTCAGCCTATGCAGTTTAGGCCAGTACCTCTGCATACGGGAGAAGAGGTGGAATATATGCTCGCTCTTAAGCAGGAGCTGAGAGCCTCCAGCAAGAACCTGCCGTTTCACATTAAAGCAGCCAGAACAAAGACAGGTAAGACGGGTCGAGACAAGGTGTGGGCGATACATTGGTGTATTAAGAGTGGCCAATTCTGAGCACAAAGGATAAACATCCAGCATGACTTGGAGAACGAGGTCCTGCAGTCTTTGGATTTGCATTTGAACTGTGGGAAGTCACTGACATATTCGAAGACAACGACCCATTAAGCATGAATGGTTGAAGATCAGATTTAAAT
Organism: Labeo rohita; assembly: GCF_022985175.1. NCBI lineage: Eukaryota > Metazoa > Chordata > Actinopteri > Cypriniformes > Cyprinidae > Labeo > Labeo rohita. The sequence goes on from NC_066887.1 coordinate 6,075,760, forward strand.
GGTTCTCTTTATTGTTTTCTCTTTTTTTTAGATGTGGCACGCTACTCTGATAAATATCAAAACGGGGAGCCAAAGAACAACTGCATTGAATGGAGTCCAGGTGAGACACTACAGATGATAAAGCACTGGAAACCTGAAATCAGCCGTTTGCAGATCAATGCTTTCTGTGCACTAAAATGTATATTTGTTTAAATGTATTAATTTCAATGATTGGTATACTGCCAATCAAAAGTTTTTGAACAGTAAGATTTGTAATGTTTTTTTAAAGAAGTCTCTTCTGCTCACCAAGCTTGCATTTATTTGATCCAAATACCGCAAACACAGTAATATTGTGAAATATTTTTACTATTTAAAATAACTGTTTTTTAGTTGAATATATTTTAAAATGTAATTTATTTCTGTGATCAAAATTGAATTTACATTACTCCAGTCTTCAGTGTTACATGATCTTTCAGAAATCATTCTAATATGCTGATTTGCTGTTCTACAAACATTTAGTAGTAGTAGTAGTAGTAGTAGTATCAATATTTAAAACAGCTGTGTACCATTTTTCAGGATTCTTTAAATAATAGAAAGATCCAAAGCTCAGTATTTATCTGAAATAAATAAGCTGTTGTAACATTATACACTATACCATTCAAAAGTTTGGAGTCAGTATGATTTTTAAAATTATAGAAATTAATACTTTTATTTAGCAAGGATGCTTTAAATTAATCAAAAGTGCTGATAAAAACATTTATAATGCTATAAAAGATTTATATTCCAGATAAATGCTGTTCTTCTGACCTTTTTATTCACCAAAGAAACCTGAAAAAAATTACTTAGCTGTTTTTAACATAATAATAATAATTGTTTTTGAGCTGCAAATCAAAATATTAGAATAATTTCTGAAGGATCATGTGACTGGAGTAATGATGCTGAAAATACAGCTTTGAATTCACAGGAATAAATTACATTTTAAAATATATTCAAATAGAAAACAGTTATAGTAAAAATATGTCAAAATTGTACAGTGTTTTGCTGTACTTTGGATCAAATAAATGCAGGCTTGGTGAGCAGAAGAGACTTTAAAACATTAAAAATCTTACTGCCCAAAAATATTTGACTGGTAGTGTATCTGACACACATTACAAAGGTTTGGGATCAGTAAGAAATTAATACTTTTATTAATAAAGCAAGGGCACATTAAATTGACCAAAAATGACAGTACCTATTTGAACTAGGGTATAATGCCTGCAATAAAAAAAATGATGTATTACATTACGAATGTACATAAACTGAATTTAAAAACATTCAGTCAACTGAAAATATTAAAACAGAAAACAATTATTGTAACCTGTATTAATATTTGACAATATAATTGTTTTTACAATACAGTTTAATTAAATAAATGAGCATATGAGAGTCAAAAACAATAATAAAACATTTGAACGTGGTGTACAAGTGAAAATCCTCTGTTAAATTCAGTTTCTTAAAGTATTTCATAATCATGAATGGAAATGAATTAGTCAGAAGATCTGATAGATGTACCACTGGAGAGTCTTTTTATCATTTAATCAAAATTTGAAAAGAGGATTTTAATCTACATCTGACTTGTTTTATAGTCAAATGTATTTAAAAGTCAGTTCTCTCTAAAAATATTCAAATTCATTCCAGACTGGAGCCGAATGCCAAAAGAGCTTTGCATTAAAGTACGGAAACCCCGGAAAACAGGTGAGATAAACTCTTGTATTATTATTATCATTACTAATATGTATAGGTTCACAGTATTGATAGTAACGATAATGTTTTAATAGGATTGAAAATGTTTTTCAATACTTTTGCTTCTTTTTAAGTCATAGGTGCCAAGTCACAACTCAAACGAAAACCAAAAGTAGCTGCTGGAAAAGAAGAAGTTCTCCAAAAACTAGAGGTAAAAGTTTACAGAAAACATGTTATGTTGCACTAACCGTGCATTAGATGTTGTAACCATCTGACATTCAAATAAATCAGAAAAAGTATCAAAAAGCAGATTAAGGATACGCTAACAGAAAGTCTTTGCATAAAACTCAAATTAACAGACTGAAACAAATTATACATTTGCTTTTCTGCCTTCTCCTAATGCTAATGTGTAATCCATGTATGCAATGTTAATATTGTGCACATTTAGACACTAGAAAAAAAAGAACAAGAGCAGCATTCTGAGGAAGAGGAGGATGAAGAGAAGAAGAAACAGAAAGATGAGGAAGAGGAGCCAGAAGTGGAGGAAGACTATGACGAAGAGGAGCTTGAAGATGTAAGAATATCATCATAATTTAACACATTTTGTGGTGTTATTGTGTATATATGTGACCCTGGACCACAAAGCCAGTCGTGAGTATTGTGGGTATATTTGTAGCAATAGCCAACAATACATTGTATGGGTAAAAATTATCAATTTTTCTTTTATGCCAAAAATCATTAGGATATTAAGTAAAGATCATGTTCCATGAGGATATTTGGTTTTGTTTTTTTTTTATTTAATTTTTGATTAGTAATATGCATTGCTAAGAACTTCATTTGGACAACTTTAAAGGTGATTTTCTCAATATTTAGATTTTTTTGCACCCTCAGATTCCAGATTTTTTTAAATAGATGTATCTTGGTCAAATATTGTCCTATCCATAACAAACCACACATTAATATAAAACGTATTTATTCTGCTTTCAGATGATGCATACATTTCATTTTTAAAACATTTACCGTTAAGACTGGCTTTGTGGTGCAGAGTCATATATGATACATTTTTTTCTATCTTTCTATTCTATTTTAGCCATATTGCAGAATATCTTCTTATGTGTCCAACAGAGCAAATAAAGTAATATGGTTTAAAATGAGAGTGTAGGGTGGCCGAAAATGTCATTTTTCTGCTCTTTAAATATTCAAGCATTTTTATCACTAGAATGTGTGTGCTGTGTTTCAGGAGACAGACTACATCATGTCCTACTTTGACAACGGAGAGGACTTCGGAGCAGATAGCGATGACAATATGGACGAAGCTGTCTACTAATGCATTTAACAGGCATTTTATTTAAAGTTCCCATTGGGGGATGAATATTTCTATGAGTGAGATGAAGAATGTGCTATCTTGACACTGAATCTGATTGTGACTGACTTAATGTTATTAAGATCCAGAGAGTCAGTGCTGCTACTAAGATGCTGATCGTGATCGACACAGACACTGCTGCTGCTATTCCAACAGTGCTGGAATGTTACCAAGAGAAAGTCTGCTTTTAATTTCAGTTTTATTATTGTAATTGGAAAGCTCTGCACAGAAGCCATCATTCCTTTTTGTCAGACAGGAGAGGACACTACAGACCGTTTGCCTGTATTTATATAATGCATCTCATGTTTACACCTGATAATGCCTTGAATTGTGAATTACATCTGTGTAAGAGTGCTGTTTTACATGTCGGAGTGGTTTGAGTGCGTGAATAAATAATTAATAATAGGAAAAAATAAAGTAATGGTACAAAATTAGATTTTTAGGCAGCATGTGAACTCATATGATGCTTTGTTCCACAACAGAATGAAATTCATTCGTTTGTAATGATTGTATGAGTAAATTACGACATTGTAGATTTTTTTTCTTATGGATCATCAGGCAGCCGGCAGGTGGCGATATTTCTCTTCAGTGGATGAACTAAATATCATGAGCTCTTACAATAAGTCATCTGATTATGAAGATTATGAACCAGTGTTTTACAGTGCAGGTAAGATTTCACAAAGCAATATCAAAATAACAACCTTAGGACTTTCATTTCACAACGGCGTGTGCTGGACTTTACAAGAGAGTATATGTTACGTTTTACATCTATTTTATTTTATCCAATATATATTTTTTATTCCTTTGGAATGCATGCTGTAGGGTGTGTTTAGTACAGTGATTCATATTTTACTGCATCATTCCTCAGTGTCAGATTTATGTTGTTTCTGCAGCAACGGTTACAAGTTATGCTACAAGTTATGCGAACTAAACTTAGGCTACTGAAAAACGTCTGCTGCCTCTAACATTAAACTTAAATCATTTAAATTTAAAGTACTTTACTGGCTGTGTTCACATGCGATTCTGCCAAAGCATTATAGAAGCATAGTGTAAGAATGATAAGAATAACAAGAAAAGGAAAATATACAGTAAAAATAAAAAATAGCTACAAAGGAATGGAATAATAATAAAAATAAGATGCATTTATATAAATCTATGTAACTAACACTTGTCATGCCATAAAGAAGAAAAAATACTGAAATATACAGTTGAGGTCAAAAGTTTACACCCCCTTTTCAAAATCTGCAAAATGTTAATTATTTTACCAAAACAAATGGGTATATAAGATATACACTATATATATACTGTGTTGTTACCTAAATGATCCACAGCCCGGTGTTCTTGAGAAAAATCCTTCAGGTCCCACAAATTATTTGTTTTTCCCGCATTTTTGTGTATTTGAACCCTTCCCAACAATGACTGTCTGACTGATGCTTCAGAAGAAAAAACGATGCATTAAGAACCAGGGTGTGAAAACTTTTGAACAGAATGAAGATGCGTATATTGTTCTTATTTTGCCTAAATATCATGTTTTTTTTTTGTTGTTGTTTTTTGTTTTTTTCTTTTAGTACTGAATATACTTACATGATTCTCAGAAGACAACAGAAAACAAGTTCAAAAATAAGAAAAATGTTCACGTTCATTGTGTTTCAAAAGTTTTCACTCCCTAGCTCTAAATATATTGTGTTTTCTTCTGGAGCAACAGTGAGTGTTTGAACCTTCTGTAATAGTCACATATGAGTCTCTCAGTTGTCCTCGATGTGAAAAGATGGATCTCAAAATCATACAGCCATTGTTGGAAAGGGTTCAAATACACAAAAATGCTGGAAAACCAAAGAATTTGTGGGACCTGATGGATTTTTCTGAAGAACAGAAGGCAGTTTAACTGTTCAGGACAAACGAGAGACTCATGAAATCATTATACAAAAAAACACAGCTGTATATACACAGTATTAGGAATTAAGCATATGTGAACTTTTGAAGGGGGGTCATTTTTATAAATTCAACTATTATTTTCTCTTGTGGACTATATGTAAACATCTTTCATGTGAAATATCTTATTCAGGTCAGTGCTAAATAAACAATAACATGCATTTTGTATGATCCGTCTTATTTTGGTAAAGTAATTAACATTTTGCAGATTCTGAGAGGGGGATGTAGGGGGATTTTTGACCTCAACTGTATGTACAATGATAGTCTTTGAGGTTTCGACAAAGTGTTAAATCATAAAAACTGAGGAGCATGCATTTATTAGAAACCTCTGACTCCTTAAATGTATCCATTTCATGGTGAACTGGACCTTTAGCTCTTACAGGCTGTGCATGCACTGCATCACGTACATTGGTCCCTACATGCAGTTGTATATACACACACCTACAGTGCTACAAAATATGCATGCTGCATTTTCCATCAGGGCTTGAGAAAAACATGTTATTCAACGTATGTCACACACCATGAAGGACAGGGGTGGGAAATGTAAGTCAACAAACTGAAGCAAACTTAGACGTGTCACCTGAGGTGCTCATCCCCCCCCCACCCCCCCACCCCCCCTTCCGCAACTATGTGGTGACCAATAGTACAACTGAGACATAACTGAGAACACCACAGAAGAAACGTGGGAGATCTAGTTTATTTACTGAATGCCTTTGCACCAGCATGTGACTGTGTTGAATAAACAGATGTGGAGCAATGCTTATAGCAAAGTTAAATGCATGCAGTCCTGAAGGTGATATATGCACATTTAACATAACAAAATGCAATATAGGGGATTCATGTTTTTTTTTTTTTTTTTAATTTTTTAATTTTTCTATTGAACATGAATACCCCAAAAGCCCCATAACCCTGTAAAGAGTGACAAAATAAAATAAAATAAAATAAAATAAAATAAAATAAAATGTATATATTTAAATGAAAATTTTTTGGAACATTTGGGCAAAATATTTACAAAAAAATCTATGAAAAAGTTTGCATATGTGTGGGTATCATATCTGATACATTAGGCTTTTATGACTCAAAAAGTATGTGACAATACATTATTATATTGCATTGTATTGTATTATATTATATTATATTATATTATTATCTATAGAGCTCATACTCCAGAGGCCCAAACAGAGTTAAAATATGCATTTTGGTGTACATACTGATATTTATATGGCCAAAAATATGAAATTTTGATGTCTTGTAATGTAAATCAGTGTGATCTTATAACAGTATCGTAGGCTTCTTACATCAAATGCATATAAATACCAGATGTCACTCTATATCTCCCAATAACATATCTTAGGAAGACATTTAAATGCTTAATTTTATGATCAAAGCTTTAAAAATGATCAAAAATTAAAATATTAATTATCAAAATTTTAAATACTAATTAAAACATTAAAGTTATTCCTACATTTACTTTGTAAAATCCGTAAAAAAAAAAAAAAAAAAAAAAAAAAAAAAAAAAAAAAAATCATTGCAAAAAGGCACATGAACCATGACCAGAGGGAGGACATTTTTATAGTTATACTTAATGCACTTTACTAATTAAGTATGAATTATTAGTCAGACAACAGAAGAAATGTAGTAGATTGTGTACAACAGGTTAGATGCCTTTGCATTTCAAACATGACATTAAGCTTTGCATCTGACTGGTTGCTTTTCATGTTAAAACTACTACATAAAGACTTTGTCATAAAATATTCCATCATACGGTTAGCCATTTTATGCTTTAATTAAATATACAACTGAATATGTTACTTTTATCTTTTTGCGTAATGAAAGCTGTGTGTCTGACTCATTTTTAAGGCCCAAATCATAGTTGATAAAGTCTGCAAATGACTGCAGGACCAAACTGTCTGTTGCCTGTACTGTAAAAGGCTCTCGTTTCAGTGTGAAGCAGGGATCTGTGAATTTATAGCTCCTAACAGCACCCATATATTTCACAACCATTCATCCTGTCAGCAAGCTTAATGTGGAGGATTCCAAAAATATCGAGTCTTGGTATGCCTCGCGTGGCATTTCATAGGCACACGTACTGCAGGCGGCTTTGACAAGTAAGAATTGTAGTGTTTAAGACTCATAATAATAAATTATGTTTCTTGGCTATCTGATTACGTAAACAGGTGAAACTGGCTGTTGACAACATGTGTGAACATGTACGTGCATCTGAGTAACTTCCTCCAACGCAGAGGACTTTCTGTGTACTCAGCGTACTTTTGTGGTGAGACTGAGAGAACACAGTGTACACCCACAAAACGTAGTCTATGCGTTTCACATTTGACCACGTCACTTTGGCTGTGTACATCTCACTTATCTGAGCTCAACTGAACTGGTGTTGACTGGTATTTGTTTGGTACAAAAACCAAGTGCTCTGAATGTCAAAAATGACAAGTAGGATGCAAATAAAACTGAAGTAAACTAGGTCAATGTTAAGCTGAATGCTTATGCTAAAGGTAACAGCTCACGCATATTTGTTTTGTTATCTCCCCTTCTTAACCTCCCAGTTCCCTTTATGGACATACAGTGTCAGCATTACTCATTTCAACATGACAGGTTGCCATCAAAAACTTGGCCATCAAGTTCCCAGGGCAGTACTGTAACACCATTATGTAACTATCCTTTGTTATTATAGGTGTATAATTGAAGGAATTGTTTTGGCGAGATACTGTCTGCTTTCTCATTGGTTCCTGGCAGATCACGTTGCTTCTCATTTGCATAAAATGAAACTCTGGCGACTCAACATACCAACATTTTTTACCAAGTGCAAATTAAAATATCCTTAAAATCAAACATACAAACAATTTTACAACAAAGGCACAAAATATAATAGGCTAAATTCTATTTCACATAGAAATAGAATCACAAATATTCTATTTATGATTCTTTTTCACATACCTTGTAAAAAAGAAATGCACTTAATTGTATTGTGCACTTGTAGTGTACTTCAACTCTTAAAAGTATATTTAAAAAAACTGTACTTGCAGATAATATAATATTAATCAAATAAAAGGCCACTTAAGTACATCAAGAGAGTTTCGTAATACACCTAAGTACACAAAATGCATTTTGTAATCATGTCAAATTAATAGTTTTACTTTAAAGTGCTTTGAATAATTCTGCATATTTTAAATGTTGTTAATTGCAACTTCATCATTACAAATGTATAATTACAAATATATTTAAATGAATAACATACAAATTGAAATAGAAATGGCACTGAAGTATATTTTAATTTATTATAAATGCTTGTCAGTACATTCGGCAGTAAGTTTTAACCATATTTCAAAGACGAGAAGTATTTAGTGCTGTCAGATTAATTAATTTTGATTAATCGCATCTGAAATGAAAGTTTGTGTTTAGATAACATATATGTGTGTGCTGTGTTTATTTATATGTATATATTAATACACATACATACAGTGGGTACGGAAAGTATTCAGACCCCCTTAAATTTTTCACTCTTTGTTATATTGCAGCCATTTGCTAAAATCATTTAAGTTCATTTTTTTCCTCATGAATGTACACACAGCACCCCATATTGACAGAAAAACACAGAATTGTTGACATTTTTGCAGATTTATTAAAAAAGAAAAACTGAAATATCGCATGGTCCTAAGTATTCAGACCCTTTGCTGTGACACTCATATATTTAACTCAGGTACTGTCCATTTCTTCTGATCATCCTTGAGATGGTTCTACACCTTCATTTGAGTCCAACTGTGTTTGATTATACTGACTGGACTTGATTAGGAAAGCCACACACCTGTCTATATAAGACCTTACAGCTCACAGTGCATGTCAGAGCAAATGAGAATCATGAGGTCAAAGGAACTGCCTGAAGAGCTCGGAGACAGAATTGTGGCAAGGCACAGATCTGGCCAAGGTTACAAAAAATTTCTGCTGCAGTTAAGGTTCCTAAGAGCACAGTGGCCTCCAAAATCCTTAAATGGAAGACGTTCGGGACGACCAGAACACTTCCTAGAGCTGGCCGTCCGGCCAAACTGAGCTATCGGGGGAGAAGAGCCTTGGTGAGAGAGGTAAAGAAGAACCCAAAGATCACTGTGGCTGAGCTCCAGAGATGCAGTCGGGAGATGGGAGAAAGTTGTAGAAAGTCAACCATCACTGCAGCCCTCCACCAGTCGGGGATTTATGGCAGAGTGCCCCGATGGAAGCCTCTTCACATGGAGTTTGCTAAAAAACACCTGAAGGACTCCAAGATGGTGAGAAATAAGATTCTCTGGTTTGATGAGACCAAGATAGAGCTTTTTGGCCTTAATTCTAAGCGGTATGTGTGGAGAAAACCAGGCACTGCTCATCACCTGTCCAATACAGTCCCAACAGTAAGCATGGTGGTGGCAGCATCATGCTGTGGGGGTGTTTTTCAGCTGCAGGGACAGGACAACTGGTTGCAATCGAGGGAAAGATGAATGCGGCCAAGTACAGGGATATCCTGGACTAAAACTTTCTCCAGAGTGCTCAGGACCTCAGACTGGGCCGAAGGTTTACCTTCCAACAAGACAATGAACCTAAGCACACAGCTAAAATAACGAAGGAGTGGCTTCACAACAACTCTGTGACTGTTCTTGAATGGCCCAGCCGGAGCCCTGACTTAAACCCAATTGAGCATCTCTGGAGAGACCTAAAAATGGCTGTCCACCAACGTTTACCATCCAACCTGACAGAACTGGAGAGGATCTGCAAGGAGGAATGGCAGAGGATCCCCAAATCCAGGTGTGAAAAACTTGTTGCATCTTTCCCAAAAAGACTCATGGCTGTATTAGATCAAAAGGGTGCTTCTACTAAATACTGAGCAAAGGGTCTGAATACTTAGGACCATGTGATATTTCAGTTTTTCTTTTTTAATAAATCTGCAAAAATGTCAACAATTCTGTGTTTTTCTGTCAATATGGGGTGCTGTGTGTACATTAATGAGGAAAAAAAATGAACTTAAATGAGTTTAGCAAATGGCTGCAATATAACAAAGAGTGAAACATTTAAGGGGGTCTGAATACTTTCCGTACCCACTGTACATGCAGACATTAATATTTTACTTTAAAGTACATTTTGAATCATCATGCTTTGATTAATTCTGCATCTTATATATTCTTAAATATATACGTTTAAATATATACATGTATGTGTTTATATTTATATATAAATATAAATATACACAGTACACGCACACACGTTATGTAAACAAACTTTTATTTTGGATGTGATTAATTGTGATTAATTGATTTGACAGCGCTAGAAATGACATATAAAGATGTACTTAGGTCCTTAAGTGAATCAAAAAATTCAGCTAATTCCATTTAATATAAATTTAAACTACAATGCATTTAATTGCAATTACCATGCAATAAAGTGTCTGAAAACAAAATATATTCTTTTTTTTTTTTTTTTTTTTAATAAGTACTCTTTTTAAAAGTGTAAGTGTATTTTATTTTTCTAAATGAGCACAAATGCACTGTAGTCTATTTGATGTAGTCAGATTTTATTTTCTTATACCTTGCTTTATTTTGTTTGATGTACACTAGAGTACAGCAGTCATTTGTGTGGGAAGTGAGGAGAAACGATTAGTCGCTCAAATGTTTACTTTGTCAGTCTTGTCATCACCTGACACACCCCAAGGCCACTTCTGGTAACCTTCAAGGTATTACATGTACAAGTCAGCTTCAGAGCAGAATGCCAAAATGAAGTCAGGACGAGCAGATTTAGACCATCATCTGTGCTGCGTCAATCCTGTTAGAAAGAGGATTCTGCTGTGGTGAGAAAGAGAAAGGCCTGGGAAACCAGGAAACCACGTGAGGTACGGTGAACACAGCAGGGTGAATGCCTGCAGGTTTGTGTTCAGATTAAACTTTAATGTACTTTAATATACTTTAAATGTACTTTAAGGCAAGTGACGAGATTAGAACAGATGAGTACAGATCGTTGTCCGGTCTCATGGCCTGTCGCTACATCTGGCCTGAGTCTTACCCTGTAAAGAGTAAGGCTTGCAGATTTTATTTAGGTAGTTTCTAATAGACAAAACAGTTTAACTCTGACTGCAGAACAACACAGTTCGTGTTAATGTGTGCTGTATGGGTAAAAATGAAAATGCAAATGTGTTGAATTATGAGTTTGCATTCTGATACATAACACAAGTATGTAGAAAATAAGTAGATTTGGAATTTAAACAAATCTCACTAATGTATAATTACATCTACTCTAGGATTTGTTATGGAAAGAATATACTTTAAAAGAATATACCCTAATGTTTTTAGACATTTAATTGCATGAGCTGAAGTACACTACAAGTGCACATTCAATACAATTAAGTGCACTTCTTTTTCACAAGGGTATTTAAAGACACTATTGTGTGTCACAGGTTTGACTCATGTTAGTCATGTGCTGCATCATTTCATTACACCAGTAAGTGGCTGAATCGACTCTACCTTTACCAGAAACAAGTAAACCTACATTCCAAGGACTCCACCAAACCACTAAACTTGTATGTTTTTGTACACCCATCGCTTATCTGTATTTATTTGCTGATTCTCAGAAAGTAACTATAACTCCTGACTCCCGTGGGAGAGCTGAGTCAGCGCCACCCTTTTCCTGCTTCCTCAGATCCAGGATCAGCCTCTCTATTGTGCTCGGAGAGAAGGTGAAGTACTGCAGTGTGCTTCCTCTGTTTGCGTAGTTAACAGCTCTCACTTCCTCCTCACTCGGGATCTGATATTAATTCTATTCAATGACACAATGTTCTTGTTACTGCAATAAACAATCCAGTTGATGAAACAGAAGTAAAGCAATAAACAGTCAGTGCTTTGCCAGTATTGCCTTTTTTATTACTTGCTTGCAACTCTAAAGGGCTCATCGGATGCAAAATTCACTTTTACATGTTGTTTGAACATAAATGTGTGTTGGCAGTGTGTGGACACCTCCACCCTATAATTATAAAAATCATCAAGCTTTTTTTTTTTTTTTTTTTTTTTTTAATCCCTATAAATAACTTTTTCAAATCAAACTATTCTCAGGCTGCTCCCATGATAGGTGATTGACACTGGTGTTTTACCTTAGAACCGCCCTGGGTGAGGTGTAAACAGTCCGCCATTGTTTCAATGCCGGAGCAGGGGAAGACAAGAATGTGTCACACCTCACAAGACTGAGGTATTTTGTTGCTGGATGTAATAATGATCATAGCAGTCGCCATTTACTTCAGACATTTGAGCCGCTGAAGATGCAGTGAATTATGCTTGTTTTTGAAGGGAATGCACCCCGGATCTACCTAAATGGGCTTGCTTGCACGAATCATTTGTGATCCAGCTTCACCTACAGAGTGAGTAGTTGTTTTTTTTTTTTTTTTATGAATCTTTGCAAACCCAGCTAACAAAAAAAGGTCGCCACAATGTCCCCTAATTGGCATCTGCGAACGTTGACCCTGGACGTCATCGTGTAGGGTTCTTTAGACGTCATGAGGATGTTGCGAGTTCGTTCGCGGAACGTCTGGAGGACGAAACGGGGTTGTTCGCAGGATGTACCACGGACGTTCGCGGGACGTTCATGAAACATTGTGGGGACCAATAGCGAACGTTTGCTACAGGTCATTTTTACATATGTAAACATGTCATTAAGCAGATCAGACAAAATTGAACTACCCAAGGAATAAACACACAAGCAATAGTACGTTAACAATACTTTTTTTATTTGTTAAAATATGTTTCTTTTTTGTGGTTTGTGTGTGCGTCTGTCGTCTGTCGTGTGTTCCAGATGTTGGGTGTCATCCAGGTCTGATTCCACCCTTATGTTCGAAACCTAAAAAAATATAAATGAACTAAAATCAGCAATGGTTTATAAGACTTCATTTTCACATAATGACATAATATTCTATAAAACTGAATCAAGTGACTACTCATTATCTGCGTGAATGCGACCTGCGTAGAATTTCCAGATTACAGTTTTTCTCAGTCGCTTTGGTGCATTTCTCACAACACTATTTACATTTGCACAACATTTACTTCAACCTCCACAACATTTAGTCATTTGTGCACATCATAGTAGCAGTTTCTCATTCCTTCCAACAAATTGCAAATGCTTTTGGACATGCATCAATTGCTTTCATACAACTCTCTGCTGTTTTATAACATTATCATTTGCTTATGTCATGTCAGTCAAAATTAACTAAACTTGTGAATGCTGAATAGTCATTCCATATAAAACTAATAGTCCTCATTTCATTGCTTGAGTCATTACATACAAAAATGTTGAACTAGTTGTCAAAATCTGTCAAGCAAATTTTATAAAAAATTTTAAATCTTTTTATTCCTAAAAATGTCTTCTAAATTGAACAATTTCTGCAAATGTGCATGAATGATTTACAGACCTATGTATGTTGTAGGTTCAGTTCCAATATGTACTGCAATATTGTTTACAGTTGTGCACAGCTCTACCCAAAGGGAGTTTATGTTTGTTGTAAATAAGGGTGTATTTATTCGTTTGCACAATGCTTTGAATAAATTAGAACTGCAAAGAGCATATGCAGTAAAAATGTGAAACATACATATTCAGTGTCTTGTACTCAGATACCTCACTAAATACAGTAATGTCTAACTTTACTGTAGTTTTCAAATGGCTGTGCAAATAGTATAGTGCTGTCTTGAGCACTTTCGGGAAGTGTCACCAAAATCTGACTTTTTTGCACTGGAAAAAATTTACAGAGTAAACTGTCATAATGAAAACATGACAAAGCCATTTGACTATCTTGTTCATAAACAATGGTGTCAGGACTTTTCATCTTGATGACACTGACATTTCATTGACATGAATACTTGCTTTTGAGGAATGAGCTATCCATTTTGAGCAAGTGACACGCTTTTGCAGGTTATCAGCTAGGTTTTGCAGTTTGTACTAATTGTTTTGAGAAATGCATTAACTGTTGTGCAAATGTAAATAGTGTTGTGAGAAATGCACCAAAGCGACTGAGAAAAACTGTAATAGCCTACCTCTTATGATTTTTAGGCCATTGTTCCTTTTCTATGCGCGTTTATCAAAAATGCACTTCACACAAAAGCGCCAGCATATCGCTGTTTGTTCATGTAGTTTTGAAATTTCAATCACTGTAAACTTATGCCTTATTATTTAACAATAATAATAATGTCATTATATAAACGCATTATATAAACTTGCTTAAAAAAACTGACTGACTCAAAGCACACACAGATCGCTTAACACACAGCGAATGTTACAAAGCGGACCAAATAGGACGTTCACAATGTCCGTTTGTTAGGATATGGGCGTCTCAGTGTGTGTTTTTACCATATGGAAATTCAATATTCAAGTTGAATATCTGTCAATATTGTATACGTTTAATCGTTTCAGCGTTACATGCTAACGTTAGCTTCGAAAGTGTTTATATAGGTTAACGGCCAGCAGCCACGACGGACAGCCTCAGCAAATGTTTTAAAAGGTAAACTTTTCATAAAATGTAAGTATTACGAGATACGCAGTGGTTACGGTACCTAATGTCTACAAGTATGAAAGTATAAATGCCTTTTCGAGCGGACAAAAGCGAAAACTCAAGGCCGTGTCTGAGGAAATCACCGGTAAGACCGTTAGCTGTCACTCAGCAGCTCAGCGTTGCCATGGATACATGCGGGTACCCTAAGTGACGTCACTCGATCACAAGCTCATTTGATTGGCTATTACACTTTTATTTTTGTGCTGCATGTATAACAGTCTTAAATGCAATAACTAAAAAAAGTAATTTTTCTAAATAACTTTAAAAAGAAAGAATTAATTTATTTGTCTTACCTGTGTTATTTTCCACTTTCTTTTCTATTCTTCATGTTTTCCTTGGCTGCATTCATCACTCTTCAGTGATTCAACGTTATTTTATTTATGTATGGGGAATACATAGGGCCTGATTGTAGCCTATGTTCAATTACAATATTGAAGTGTATCTTGTTTTTGATGTTGAAATGCTGAAACAGACTCGTGATTTGATGACATCTTTAATTACAGAAGTTACTTTTTCTTTTGGAGAAATGAAAGTTATTCATTTTACAAAGAATTTAAATATATGATGTTTAGTAACTGCTCTGCAGTACAGCCATTCAAACCAGTTCATTTTTGATGACGGTATTTATTTGTTTTATGTCTGCAGTGATTATGAGTGAAACGTCACGTCATTATTGTCTATGAAACAGGAATAAAGGTCAATTGCATGCATTGACTCATCAGATATTTGAATTTTTTTTTTTAAATAATGTAGTTACACTAATACGCACGTCAGGTCTTGAGCGACCCTATACACTTTATATAAAAAAAATAATCAAAACAGACATTCTTTTATTTTTTTTTTCTTGTTATATTGTTTATAATGAATAGATTGAGGAATACTAGGAAAGTTGATATCTAACTTTAAAAAATGAAGGAGGGAGATGGTAGTGAATGACGTCCCGGGTTGCTAAAGACCCAAGGTATACATTTAAGGGTTAATTAAGCTATTGAGTTTGCTTTTTAGCTCTACCGCATTCGTTTGTGTATGAATGGATGTAAATGGAACAAAAAGAGCGGTGCGACTGGCACTTAATACAGTTCAGCGTCATTATACAAAAATTAAATTATGGTTAAAATAAAAGTTAAAATATGTCAAAACTTGGATGCCCCCAATATTAAATATGTTAAATGAATAAAATACTGTACACTAATCTACACTATTTTAAAGTTGCTGTGGGACAATGTGAGAAATACCTTTTAGGGGCTTAATATCACGTTCCCCATCAGTCGGTCACTCCGAGTCACGTCGGTGACCAACAAATTGGGATCCCAATTTGTCGGTCATCAACGTGACATCTCCGTTCCCTTCTTCAGGCAATGAGTGTTACATACGTAACCGAGACGTTATATCATTTGAAACTGCAAGTATTTGTGTATAGTCATAATAACAACAAAACAATGTGCTTTTGTAAAGAAAATAAATAGGGTGCGCTCTCTGCCATCTCAGTCTCTGTCACCTCTCTTCACAGACACGTAAATAGACATGAGAAATATATGTATAGAAAGCTTGAAAACTTGAAAAATGTCTACGTTTAAATGAAGTAAATCACGTCGAAAACAAATATTCTCTGATACCAACGCAAGCTCTAGTTTTTCCTGTCTAAACGTATATTTACAAAAGTGAACATTAATGAAGTTCATCTCAGCTACTTTTTGTTTCTGGAAGAAGATGTGGTGAGAGGAATAAGCCAGAATTTACCTCAGAAGAAGAACGCAGTACAACGCAATGCGATGCACACCGACGCCGCATTTTATTCTCAGTAACGGTAACAGCGTTGTAACGTGGACACAGTAATTCTTTGATTACTTGTTACTGAAAAAAGTAATTTAACAGCATTTATTTATAACGCCGTTATTACCATCGCTGCCTGTGGGTGAGACTTCTGGTTCATTAGCCGTTATAGGGAAAATAAAATGTGCAGTAAATGGTCTAACTGTTTGCACTACAAAGCAGTGCGTTCAAAATTAAGATGATGCATTAAAAATAATATGGTAAGACAGTTTGCAATGTCAAGCAGCAAAACAAGCTGTTTTGTACAGCTAAAATTAGGTGGATTCGGATGAGACATGAAGTCAGACCCATACAATTTACAAATGGCCATGCCCGCTTAAACTTAAATATTTGATTTGAATCAACTTAAAATGTTAAGGCAGCTGGGTTACTTACCCATCTGTTAAGTTTAGTAAACACAAATATCTAAGTTGTTACCTAGTACAACTTAACATTTCAAGTTGACTAAACTTATTTTAGTTGATTGAACTTAAAATTTTAAGGCAGCAGGGTAACAAGTTATTTTAAGCTGACTCAACAAATTGTTTTTTATGTTTTACAGTGTACGGGAAGAAAAAGGTGGATAATGATCAGTGATTGCAGTATCAGGCTCATGCCATGACAGTTATGCAGCACGATCTTCATATCTCAAGATTCTCATGTTCAAAAAGCACAACAATAATATTAGTTATGAGAATCCACGTGAAAGCGGGGAAATGTGATAGCTGCTTGCGTCGAGCTCTCTGATTAGGGCACTGAAGGGGAATCAGCAGACTTTAGACTAAACACACAGCAGGAGACAGGAGTAATCAAGGGCATTATGCTGCACATTATCTCTGGCTTTCTCACTCATGTCTTTGTCCTTCCAGAATCTTAATTAAAGCTGCGCTGCTGAAATGTTGACATATATAAAGACTGACTTTCAGGAGAAAATGACACACTGCCCATAATAAGGCCAAACATAGTATCAAATCAATGCATTTGGTAAAACAACATAAAAAGCCATGTTTAGTGTTTTCACTTCCTCACTGTGTCCTTGTCAGTTTGGTTCTTGCTGACAGTAGGGTTGTGATATATCATGACACTGTCGTCACACCAATGCTTGTCAGCAGCTCGTCAGTCTCTGGCATAAGACCGAAATGAAGCCACAAGTGTTGGCAGTTGTTGCCACTGTTCCTAATATTGGCTTGAAGGACTGAGTCACTGTTTATTCAGTAGCTGAGGTGACTGTGTGACCTTTGATCTGACTTTGAACATCACTGATTTCTGCATGAGTCTTTAAATTATGGAAATGAATGCAATACATAATGACAAGGTTTTTAAACTAGTGCATTGTTTCCTGAATATGGGTCACAGGTCTGCTTTGAGGCAATGTTTAAAGGAATAGTTACCCAAAATGAACATATGCTGGAAATGTTCTCAGCCTCAGGCTATTCAAAATGTAGAAGAGTTTGTTTCTTCAAGGGATTAGATTTGGAGAAATGTAGCATGGACTCTCATTCTGACGGCACCCATTCACTGCACAGGATCCATTGGTGAGCGAGTGATGAAATGCTACATTTCAACAGATCTATTTCAATGAAGAAACAAACTCATCTACAGCATGAATTCCCTGAGAGTGACTAACAGTGAAAAACAGGTACATGACGTGACTGTTTCTACACTAGAGGACACAACAAGAGCCAGACCCTGTAACCCAGCCCTTTTGGATACGACCATGTGCTACAAATAGAAAGGTTGTGCTCTTAGGCAGAGTGACCCAGAAACTGCTGAGTTATTTGATATCACACTCTTGCTGTCTCACCACTGCTCACCTAGTCTGTGCCAAGGAATCCCCCAGCGTCCGCTGGACCCCTGTGACACGTGAATGAAGCAGGCCCTGGGATCTTATTAAGAGCCTAATGCTCTGACCTTTCAAAAGACACATTGAAAGAAATACATTTCATAACTATGGTGTTGTTCCCAGTATATGCACCATGAGCCAAACTATGATTTCAAAAAGGTAACGACTTAAAAGATAAAATATAAGGAAGTTTAGTTTTGTTTATGATGTGTGTGGTCATCGCATAATTTCCATGCTTCCCTTGTGGTATTTACTGGACTTCATGATTTTTCTGAAATGTCCAAAATAGTCATGTTAAATAGTCATATAAAGAGTACACTGTAAGAAATTAAAAAACACAATTTGTTGAGTCAGCTTAAAATAATTTGTTACCTTGCTGCCTTAAAATTTTATGTTCAGTCAACTAAAATAAGTTTATTCAACTTGAAATGTTAAGTTGTACTAAGTAACAACTTAGATATTTGTGTTTGCTAAACTTAACAGATGGGTAAGTAACCCAGCTGCCTTAAAATTTTAAGTTGATTCAACTCAAATATCTAAGTTGTCACTTAGTATAATTTAACATTTCAAGATGAATAAACTTTTTTGAGTTGACTGAACTTAAAATTTTAAGGCAGCCAGGTTAGAAATTATTTTAAGTTGACTCAACAAATTGTTTTTTACAGTGTAGGCATCTCCATGTTTGACTAAAACATTGGACTTTTTTTGGAAATAAGTTTTTGAAAGAAGTTTCTTCTGCATTTATTTGATCACAGATACAGTTAAAAATGTAATATTGTGAAATAATACTACAATTTATATTTTTATGTCTTGTTTTCTATTTAAATTTATTTAAAAGTTTATTTATTCTAAATTTATTTTAAAGTTCCTGTGTTTAAAGCTGAATTTTCAGCATCATTACTTCAGTCTTCAGTGTCACATGATCCTTCAAAAATATGCTGATCGAGAAAGACTTATTATTATAAATGTTAAAAATGGTTTAAGTTAGTTTACTTACATTATTTCTGTGAAAAAAAAAAAAAAAAAAAATCTTTAATGAATAGAAGGTTCAAAAAGAACAACATTTTTTAAATGGAATTAACCGAACAATATAATGTGTATTAAAAATAAATAAATTAATAAATTAATTAATTAATTAATTAAAATTTAAATAAAAAAATTAGATAAAATTTAAATAATAAAACAACAACAACAAATACATGTGCTCCCAACTTCTAAACATTGAAAAACTAAACTAAAAATCTGTATTAATCTGTATAAGGTACTGGTTATTTCTGTCATTACTTTTTCTATTAAGTTAATGGATATTTCCTTTATCCCTAAACCATAACACAACGTAATGCAAATTTTAAAATACAAATAAATAAATAAATAAAATAAAATAATTAATATATAAACTCCTTTATATTAGCACAGTGCAACGTGCCCTATTTTTGCAGACTTTTCTTAGAGTGAAGCGTAGTATTTTTTATTTTATTTTATTTTAACAATGGCTTTCTATCAGAATTCCACAAACTCCCTGCTGTTTCATCACAAACCTCTAGGGGCTCACAATCACCTTCACCTGGGTATCCCTGATCTATATTTTCCCAGAGTAGACTGTCCTTGCTCTCTTGAGCTGCTTTAAATAAAAACTGTTACTGTTCCATTGTAATCTGATCTGAATAGTCTACGCATGCTTTCTAAAACTTCTGAATATAAACTAAGGCAATGTCCTCACTTCAAACTTGAAGTTTTTGAGCAGTATTATATGTTTTTATGCAAAGATCTGCTCTACCAACGAAGGAGGAGGTGCAACCAAAAATCAAAAAGCCATATCAGTTTGAACAACACTCACTCTTGAAGGAATCAAAACTTTATTGATTAAAATGATGTTTCGGCCTTTGTCAAGGCTTTCATCAGACAATATATATTTTTATGCACCCATGATGTTTCTGTTCCTGCATCACTGTATCTCAGTGCATTGACTGTACAGCTCAGGTCAAGGTTAGCTGAAAAGCAGATATTTTCTCTTTCTCAAAGTGTTCTTGCAGGGCTGACTGTAAACAGAACATTCCGATCTCATGGGAGGAGTGTGTCTGCAGCCCAATAGACGCTCCTGCACAGCAAACAGGCAATCGCAAAACATGTCTGTGTACATTTCTGCAGCTCGTGCCAAGCCCTCGGGTTGTTTTGATCATTTCTCACATGATTTCTGACATACTGTGTCAATGGATGGGAAACAACAATGACCTGTAGTGATGCAATAACCAGAGTCTGTGCAACTGTCAAAAATTTGTCTAGTATTTCTGTGAGCTTTTGAAACTTTAGCAGGTTTTATGCAACAAGGATGTTAGGATGCAGTGTATTCTGTCAGCATACAGTGTTTTGCTTAAACAACACTAACTGTGCTGAGCTGGACAAATCCCATTTCCCAATCTTTCATCAGTTTCTCTGCCTTTGTTTCGCTTCTCTGTACCTGAACTTGTTGAGACAGCTATTTATATTTAACAACATGTAATGTGACCTTAACTTCCCCATTAAAACATTCAACAAGGTCTTAGGGTTGCCATGCAGGACTGAGTTTGACATGGTTTTAAAGGAGAAGTCCACTTCCAAAACCAAGATTCACATATAATGTACTCATCCCATTGTCATCCAAGATGTGCATGGCTTTCTTTCTTCAGTCGTAAAGAAATTAGATTTTTTGAGGAAAACATTTCAGCATTTTTCTCCATATAATGGACCTATACGGTGCCCCGATTTTGAACTTCCAAAATGCAGTTTGAATGCGGCTTCAAATGATCCCAAATGCGGTAGAAAGAAGGGTCTTATCTAGCGTAACAATTGGTTATTTTCATAAAAATAATACAATTTATATACTTTTTAATGTTAAACGCTTATCTTGTCTCACTCTGCCTAAACTGTTTTTGTTCCGGTTCATGACAGTTAGGGTATGTCGAAAAACTCCCATTTCATGTTCTCCCTCAACTTTGAAATCGTCCTATATCGCTGTTTTGCCTTTTTTGCTAAGGGTTTTTGATCTTCTTTGCATGATCAGTTTGCAAAGACTGGGTCGGTACTTCTGCAGCGATGTAGGATTTTGAAATGATTTTTGAAGTTGATTTATTTGATCTAAAATACTGTATTATTTTGAAACATTATATCAATTGAATATGTTTTTTCGTTCTTCAGTGATGACATGCTGAAAATCGGTATTTTAATTTTTTTGCAGGAAACCTGATACACTGTTGATGAATAGAACGTTCAAAAGAACATCAAGTATAGGTAGTACTTAATAAACTGTGACCAGCAAGAATCTATAAAGCTGATGTAAAACAAAGAACATAAAAAATGAGTTGTTAGTGCATCCAGGTTGAGCTTTACTCTTCCCATGCTTATGTCTGACCCAAATTTCATAACGCAGAGAAAGTGCCACGCTCCTTAAAAGGCTGACACCCGCATTTTACACAGAACAGAGTCAGACAAGAGATGCTGGCACATGCTCACGGCGTGATCACAGCATGCTCCAAGCATTCGGCCAATCAGCAGGAGCATGATCATAGTCAGCCACCAATCAGACATCAGAGACATTTGGGCTCCTGTTAAGACTGAGTGTACACAAATGTAGAGGAAGTTCTGTTCTCAGCCTCAAGCCAGGGAAGGATGACGTGGGTGGGGGGAAAAACTGCCATTTGGCAGAACACATGAAGTATGCGAGTGAGGAAATAGAACATTTAGTGGAATCTGTGGGTTTATCCAAAAGGTCAGAAGTGTGGCCTCATAAATATGAGTACAAATCCTGCCTGCTCTGTACATTTTTGGAATTATGTCAGGAATAATATTTTCCTCTAAAATTACTGATGTTTAATAGTTCAGACAGATTTTTTCAGTTCCTCATTCACCATTTGGTCTATACAATGCACCTAATGCTTAGATTACGACAGTAACTGCTCAAATTCTCCCTTATTTCCCAAATCCCTGTGAATGTTTGGTCTTCAGTGAACTTCATCATTATTATCTGTTATAGATTTATAGATTTTGTTGTTTTTTAATTTATTTTTAATTAAAATAAACGTAAAATATAATATTATTCTAATATTTAAAATCATATTTTTTAATTATTATTTTTAAAATTATTTCTAAATAATGTATTTAATTTTATGCTGGCATGGGAGTGACTTTTAGTGGATGTATGAAGTTGTTTTTTCCTCAAGTTTATCAAAAAAAATTAACAATAAACATGAAAATTAAAAAATATATAAATATATAGTTTTAACCTTTATATATCAAAATGTATTATAAAATGTAATAAGAAGAAGAATAAAAGAAGAACTATTGGTTTCCTAAAGAATCTTCTATTAAACCTTTTTTCCACTATAAAGAACCTTTTGTGTAATGGAAAGAATCCATCAGTGTTCTTTATGTTGTAAATGTGTATATGTCATGGTGATATTTCAGATCACTAGATATCAGAAAACTTACTAAAACCAAAACCTTTAACATTTTCTCATACAAAATGATCTTGACAATGGCAAATATTTAGTAATTCTTCTTTAAAGTGAGATTCATATTATAATCTGACCAAAAACTGTTCTAACTGTACTGCTTTTCCTAGAACAGTTAGATAACCAAATAAAAAATAGGGGGGTATAAGAGAAACCAAAAGAGAAAGAAGAAAGACGAATTAAGGGAAATTGTGAGCATGCATCAGGTGAATGAAAGCTTGCTGAACACTGGGCTCAACCAATGAGAACATGCATGATTATGTGTTTAGCCAATCAAAGGAAGGCATAGTCATGCTAGGCAGCCGACCAAGAAAGTTGCTGTCATGAGCTTACTATGTTGTGGGAATTTTGAAGCTGAACACGTACAGTGTTAAGCAGAGTGGGACTTTTTCGGTCACACCAAATGTAAAAACGAGTCTTCTTTGAAGAGTACTGAAAATTCCCATTCACTGAGACAAGCTGGAGCAGCAGAGCAGATCAAACAAATGAAACCAAAATTGTGGCTGAAATGGTTTATTAACCCCAGCGGCATACATTAACCTTAGATTATGCCTCTGAGAGTTGAAACTAATGCAAATTATTTTCCCCATTCCTCGAAATCTTCTCTTGCATGTGAGCAGTGGAGTTTGTTTTATTTTTTCCAGCTGTAGTACTGCCAAGTAAAGCCAGAGTTCAGGCATACCAGAGTCAGGCGGCTGGGGAAGCCATATTTGGCCTGGCTAGGCTGCTGAAATGAACACTGACTGTTTTAGAAGATATTTTTTCAGCTCCTCGTTTACCATTTGGACTATACAATTCACCTAATACTTAGATTACGACAATACCTACTCAAATTCTCTCTTATCTCCCAAATTCCTGTCAATTTTTGGTCTTTATTATCTTATTTATCCCAAAAAATTATTTTCCAAAATGATCATACAAAATGCATGTTATTGTTTATGGTCTAAGTTCATAAAAGATGTTTTTACACAAGAGAAAATAATAGTTTAATTTATAAAAATGACCCTGTTCAGGAGTTTTTGATTTTTAATACTGTGTTGTTACCTGAATGCAGACAGCTGTGTTTTTTGTTTAGTGATAGTTGTTCATGAGTCCCTTGTTTGTCCTGAACAGTTAAACTGCCTGCTGTTCTTCAGAAAAATCCTTCAGGTCCCACAAATTCTTTGGTTTTTCAGCATTTTGTGTATTTTAACCCTTTCAAACAATGGCTGTATGATTTTGAGATCCATCTTTTCACACTGAGGACAACTGAGACTCTGGTGCAAACACTCACTGATGCTCCAGAAGGAGAAATGATGCATTAAGAGCCGGGGGTGAAAACTTTTGAACAGAATGGAGATGTGTGCATTTTTCTTATTTTGCCTAAATATCATATTTCTTTCATTTAGTACTGCCCTACAGAGTCTACAGAAAATAGTTACATGTTTCCCAGAAGATAAGATAAGTTCAATTTACCCTGATCTTCAAATTCAAAAAGTTTTCACCCCCCGGTTCTTAATGCATTGTTTTTCCTTCTGGAGCATCAGTGAGTGTTTGAACCTTCTGTAATAGTTGCATATGAACCCCTCAGTTGTTCTCGGTGTGAAATGATGGATCTCAAAATCATTCAGTCATTGCTGGAAAGGGTTCAAATAAACAAAAATGCTGAAAAACAAACAATTTGTGGGACCTGAAGGATTTTCTGAAGAACAGGAGGCAGTTTAACTTGTCAAACAAGTGACTCATGAACAACTATCACTAAACAAACAAAAAAGCTGTGAATCATTCAGGTAACAACACAGCATTAAAAACTGAACTTTTGAACGGGGTAATTTTATAAATTAATTCTTGTGGACTATATGTAAACGTCTTTTATGTGAAATATATTATTCAGGTCAGTACTAAATAAACAGTAACATGCATTCTGCATGCTCCCTCTTATTTTGGTTAAATATTTAGCATTTTGCAGATTTTGATGGGGGGTGTAAACTTGACCTCAACTATAGTATATATAGAATATGATGGTAACACATACTAAATATAATGTTTACACACACTAATTGACATGTTACACATTAACATGGTAATCACAACATCCATAGTTTTCTTTAACAGTCTATCAACAGTCTATCAACTCATTGAGTAGGAACACAGTACCTGCTCTGATATTGTTCTCAGTTTAACAATGACTAATGCAATAATGTTTTTATTGAGTCCAAAGAATTCATGACTAAAACAGCTTCTCATTTCCTTTTGTTATAAACTGAGAGGTTCTTATATAGGGCGGCTGACAAATTTGTCCATGATTAGCTGGAGGGTTCAGTCGGTTAGTTTTTACATGTCTGGTCGCTCTCTACTCACATATTTCGTTGCAGTTCACACTTGAACACATGAATTATTAACAGAGTGGTTAGGATCCCTGTAGAATCTCAGGTAAGAGGACGCTCTCTCTCAGGTGTGTGACGTTACATAATGACGCACTAGCACACGGCGAAACTACAACGACTATGAGAACCAGCTATAAAGATATAACTTCAGATATAATTTACTGATTGGAAACCGGACACTTTAACATCTCTTAATCTAATTAATAGACAAATTAATTAGTCTGAGAGCCTTTCTTCTGAACTGTATTACTAAAATTAAATAAACATTAGTCAGTTTTAAACGTTCTCAAACAGAATTCATCTCTTAAAATGTTAAGTCTTGCCAAAACTAATGTATCAGCCGTCCCTTTACTGGCTAAGCAAGTAATGCCAATGATTTATTTTGAATCAACGCTTTATCAGCATTATAAAATGCTTGTCATGTTCTACTTTAATTTCAATTGGTAACATGTTCCAGGGTTGGGAGCCCTTTACAGAAAAAGGTAGAATTACCACCTATTGCGTTCCTGGTGCTTACTAGTACTTTACTATCCTGTTTCTTTATCAGTTTACATAAGACAAAAGTAACTTACTGTGCAAGCACTTGAAAATCAGTTTTATATAAGACAAATTTATACAATTTGTAAAACTGTGCATGTTCTCTTCTGCCCAAAAGTAACAGTGACTTAATTTATTTATTTATCCATTATGTTCACAGCCTGATTATACAACATAATCAGTTTAAAGCTTTTTTTTTTAATTGTTTACAGTTTCTTTATATCTTTATCAAATTTGAGTTGTGAATCTAAGAGAATTCCTAATAACTTGAATTCATTTACCTCCTCAATTTCTTCATTTTGCACCATATTTTTCTGTTCAGTCCCCTATATATAAACGCACAACCACACACGTAACAGGTTACCTTATGGTAACCTTTATAAAACACATGTGGGTAGTGTTTATCAGATAGAAACTTTCTAAGCTTGCATGTTAGATACACATTTACATAAGCATAGTTACATGTAGTTTCTGTGTTATGCTATTTCCATATTCAATTATCCAAAACATTTCACAGTGCATTTTAAAGCATGCATCTGATCAGATTATGCATGTGCATGTGTGTTTTCATGTTTCCTGGGGACTGAATTTATGAGCTTCAGTTTATAAGTGTCATGCTCTACCAGTTGAGCTACAGAAACAGGTTAATCACCCACTGAACTTGATATGTTTCACCTTCAGTGATCCAAAAAGAAAAGACAGCAGTAAAACTAGTCACGTAGGTTCCAATCAAGTAGTGTTTGACAACAAAAACCTCTTTTTCAGGTGAACTATATTATTTTTCACAACAAAGAAAGTATAAAGAAAATATAACAACATAGATCTAGTGAAAGTTTTTTTTTATTCCACAGAAAAGTGAAACAAAAGAAAGTATGCTCACTGACCACTTTAGGTACACTCTGTTAGTATGGGTTGCATCACATTTTACCTTCATGACTGCCTTAATTCTTCATAGCAAGGATTCAGCAAGGTTCTAGAAAACACTCCTTAGAGATTTTGGTATATATTGACATGATAACATTATGGAGTTCCTGCAGATTTGTCGGTCGCGCATCCATGATGCAAATCTCTTATTCCACCACATCCCACTGGACTGGGATTTGGTGACTGTGGAGACCTTTGTGACCCTAGACCACAAAGCCAGTCGTAAGTAGCACATGTTTATTTGTAGCAAAGCCAAACCATCAACACGTTCTCACTCCCAACGCATCACATATTGACGCTTGGTCAGGACCGTTTGACGTTGCTTTTTGACGCTCAAGATACTTAGCATCACTTTTGGATGTGCAGGGTCCTTCATTGATATCAATTGTTTGCCTTAATTTAATGGTTTGCATGCCTTTGTAAAAAATATAAATAATTTTATATAAATGTATACTTTCAATGGAGCACCTAAACACACCCTTACCCTAAACTTACCCACTTCTGAACAATATAAAACACGTGACATGCAAATTTAAGTACAGTCACAGGCAGTGTTGGGGAAAGTTACTTAAAAGTAATGCATTACAATATTGAGTTACTCCCTAAAAAAGTAACTAATTACATTAGTTACTTTTTATGGAAAGTAATGCGTTACTTTACTTTTGCGTTACTTTTTAAAATCTGGGCTGGGCTTGCTTGTTTGTTTTTAATATAAAAAGTTCAATTTTTGGCAAATGTAAAAGCCTTTTCACTCTATTCACACTATTCTAATGCATTTTGAATAAATTATGACTGTAGCTGTATCTGCCTGTTATATCTTGTGTTTTATTGACAGGCGTTGGGTAGCATGCTCCTAAATGTGTAAACAATTAAATGTAAATGAAACTTGTGACTGTTTACATGGAAAAATCACACCCCAACATATATGCAATAATGGCTATATTATTACCCAATATATATAATATAATCATGATGATAAAATTCCCAGTGCCTTTTGCGTCAGCTTTATGACGCCAATGGTTTTATATTTAAAGCAATGAAGGACCCTGCATGTCGAAAAATGATGCTAAAGGGATACCCTGTTCATCAAAAAGTGACGCCAAAGGGTCCTGACCAAGCGTCAATATGTGACGATTTGGGAGTGATTGTATGGGTCAAAATTATCTATATTTTTTTATGTAAAAAATTAGTAAAGATCATGCTTCATGAAGATATGTTTTCAAATTTCCTACTGTAAATATATCAAGAACTAAGAACTTCATTTGGACAACTTTAAAGGCGATTTTCTCAATATTTAGATTTTTTGCACCCTCAGATTCCAGATTTTCAAATAGTTGTATCTCGACCAAATATTGTCCTATACTAACAAACCATGCATAAATGTAAATTCAAATGTAAAGTCAGATGATGTATAAGTCTTAATTTCAAAAAATTGACCCTTATGACTGGTTTTGTGGCCCAGGGTTACATTTGAGTTTAGTGAACTCATTGTCATGTTCAAGAAACCAGTTTAAGATGATTTAAGCTTTGTTACATAACGCATTATCCTGCTGAAAGTAACCATCAAAAGATGGACATAGTCATCAGTGATACTCAAGTAGCCTGTGGCAATTACACAATACTCAATTGGTACTAAGGGGCCAAAATATGCTTCAGTAAAAATGGAGACTCATTTCTCATTTCCGTTGTCTAATTTTGGTGAGCCCATGTGAAATGTAGCCTCAGTTTCCTGTTCTTAGCTGACAAGACTGGCACACGTGTGGACTTCTGTGGGTGTAGCTCATCTATTTCAAGGTTTGATGTGTCATGCATTCAGAGATGCTCATCTGCAAACCTAGGCTGCAAGTTATTTAGTTACTGTTGCCTTTGTATCAGCTTGAACCGGTCTTGTTCAAGACCACAGAACTGATGCTCACAGGATATTTTCTCTTTTTTGAAAAATTCTCTGTAAACCCTAAAGATGGCTGTGTGTGAACATCCCAGCAGATCAGCGGAAATAGTCAGACCAGCCCACCTGGCGCCAACAACCATGCCACGTTCAAAGTCACATAAATCAACTTTCTTCCCTATTCTGATGCTCTGTTTGAACTTCAGCAGATTGTACTGACTATGTGTACATGCATAAATGCATTGAGTTACTGCTATGGGACTGTATTACATATTTGCATTAAAGAGATAGTTCACCCAAAAATGAAAATTTGATGTTTATCTGCTTACCCCCAGAGCATCCAAGATGTAGGTGACTTTGTTTCTTCAGTAGAACACAAACTAAGATTTTTAACTCAAACCGTTGCAGTCTGTCAGTCATATAATGGCAGTCAATGGGACCCATGGCTTTGAGAGTCAAAAAAACATACACGGACAAAACCAAATTAAACCCTCCAGCTTGTGATGATACACTGAGGTCTTAAGACACAAAACAACCTGTCTTTACAAGAAACTGAACAGCATTATATAATTTTTTACCTCTGATCCACCGCAATATCCAACTGTCCTGAACACGTTTACAACAGCCGGCACGTGACCTCCGTTCGTTGTGAAAAAAACGTAGGCACAGCTGATGATTTCAGTAGTACTTTATCCCCCTCTGGGTCTCTAAAATTATCAGGGGAAAGCTGATTACTGCAGACCCTCCACACTTTTAGTGACTTCATGGGTGTGTTGATATCCAGCCAAAGAACAAGCAACCATAACTTCAGTCGATCAGGCTTAAAAGTTGGGAGTTGGTGAAAAGTCAACACTACCGTACGAGTTTGCGCAAGCAAATGTAATCTTTTCGTTTTTAATCGGTTGCAGCAATCAGGATAAGCACAAATAGTTACCATTTTGAGTAGCCGTCGTACCCACAATCTCTGCACTGTGTAAACAATGAGTGACGTATACGTGCAACAAATAATTTCCACTTATGCATCTACTATGCCAAAGCACGTTGACGCGTGTTGTAAACGTGTTCAGGAGAGTTGGACATTGCGGTGGATCAGAGGTAAAGAGGTTAAGACTTCAGGGTATCGTCACGAGCCACAGGGTTTAATTAGGTTTTGTCCGTGTATGTTTTTTTGACTCTCAAAGCCATGGATCCCATTAACTGCCATTGACTGACAGACTGCAACAGTTTGAGTTAAAAATCTTTGTTTGTGTTCTGCTGAAGAAACAAAGTCACCTACATCTTGGAAGCCCTGGGGGTAAGCATATAAACATCAAATTTTCATTTTTGGGTGAACTATCCCTTTAGCAAGCAGTTGAACAGGTGCACCCAATAATGTATCTGGTACAAGTATAAGCTTTTTTCTCTCTTCTCTCAGTAAACCTATTCAACATAAAACGCCTGCGTATACCACTATACAAGGAGAAATGGTGGTCAAATGCATTCACACAACAAGGTCAGTATTTGCTTCTCAGGTGATGTGTATCACATGCTTGTATACAGAAGTTCCAAAACAAAATACATGCTATCATAAGGAGCCAGACAAACAAGCAGGGGAAAAAGAACAGCTGATGTACCATTACTGAAATGGAATATGATATGTGTTTCCATTACAGTGGGACAATGGAGATTCACCTTTACTCCACATGGCTTGATGCCAAGCTTACATAATGTGACATCAAGAGACGCCGACCCAGGACTGGCCCTACCGCTCAACACCTGCCTCTACATTTAATACAGTGGTAATTTATTTTTATGCCACATTTTCTTGTCTTTTTTTTGTTTTTTTTTTAAAGCAAAAATAGACACCTCACAGTCCATCATATCAGTGAACCCTCAACACTGTTATTTGACTAGATACAAAAATAGAAAAAAATAGACATTGAAAGCATGATATCTAAATTAAAAAAAGAGTGAATTTTGAAATTAAAAATAAATGTGAAAATCCTAAACCATTAAAATTTAATGCAGTTGAGCAGGAACAAACTGCCTGATATTCTAATGAAAAACAAAAATAATAATATTATTATTATTATGCAAGTATTATGCCTTTTTTGATTTCACTTTTTCTTTGGTGAGTAATATAGCTTTATGTAACTGGCCTGCAAAATTACAAAACACAAAATTCCACGCCAAAGTCTCCAACAGAAAAGACTTGTCTAAAACGCCTCATTTTATAGTCCATCAGCCATTATTTACACAATTGCATTATGCCTGCCTACTGATGCTGTATTGACTTTCAATACCAGTTTATAGCAGCTCATGAAGCCTCATTATGATAAGGGGTGTTACATTTTTCAAAACTTGCTGTAAGTGGTTAACCAATCAAAGCAGACTGGACAATTCGGACAATTAAAGAGACAGGAACTAAAGGTAATGTAAACAGAAATCATGTAAATATATTCTAACAGCTCCCTTTTTCTAGACTAGCTGGCATGGCTCAAAAACTAATGATAGAAACAAACCAAACTATAAACATTGTACCAATAGTACATCAGCAAGACGTCCTGAGCAATACATGACAGATCTCATGAGCTGTTTATTGCGCAATTTGTTTTTGTTCTCTCTAATGGAACATGTATTCTCAAACAGCTTCAAACAGGTATGACGTTTGAGACGAAAAACTTTGAGCTTCTGTTGATAGAAAACCAATGCATATATCATTGGCTATATATCTCTAGATTAAAGGAAGTCCTTTGCATGTAACGATCGAAGAGGTGGTGTATTAATAAGGAAAGGCATAAAGAATCAAGCACGGTGCTGTTACAGTACTGTGAAGGAAATTACTTGGCCTGATTTAGATTTTTCCACTCATCTGTAAACGGCAGATTAAGGACTGGCTAAGAGGCAGTAAGAATGAGGGGAAAGGTCAACGGAAGAAATGTTTTGAGGCTGTCAAACGCAACTTCCTGTTTTTAGAAGCAGCTGGCAGCCAAGTAACTGCAAGCTTAGGTTTCTCATGATAGACAGGCTGGAGTAATAGATAGGAGAATTTGAGTTTACAATCACATATTGATGACTTTATATTGATTTGTAGTGGAGTTCTGCTCACCCGTGCACAACTCAGTGCCAAAGTGGCGTGATCATAAGGGTGCTTGCCAAACCCTGCAGTTACTAAGATGCTTTAAAGGAGAACTCCACTTCCAGAACAACAGTTTACAAATAATGTACTCACCCCCTTGTCATCCAAGATGTTCATGTCTTTCTGTCTTCAGTCGTAAAGAAATTATGTTTTTTGAGGAAAGCATTTCAGGATTTTTCTTCATATAATGGACTTCATTGGTGCCCCGAATTTGAACTTCCAAAACGTAGTTTAAATGCAGCTACAAAGGGCTCTAAACAATCCCAGTCAAGGAAGAAGGGTCTTATCTAGCAAAATGATCAGTCATTTTTTTCGAAAACTAAAAATTTGTATACCTTTTAAGCACAAAAGCTTGTGTAGCACCGGCTCTGGGATGCGCATCCATGATGCTACGAATTAGTAATGGGTCGTTCTTGAATGATTCTTTCATTTTGAACGAATCTTTAATGTGATTTGGGAAGAACGAGTCGTCTCGGGGAGTTTTCGGGTTTGAGTTATTTGTTCATCACGTGACAGCCCCATAAGATGAACGAACGACTCGAACCTGAAAAATTTGTCAGATAAGAGGTGAGGCGAGCTAATCATAGACTAAAGAGCCAGGTAAACAATGAATTAATCTTTTCTGTTTCTTATAGCATTATAGACTTGTCTTGTTTGTAGTGTGATCAACGTTTGTGTAAGCAGTAGATGTATTAGCGAAGTAACACATAACATTTTAATTATATTTTGCTACAATGAATGAAATGACTCGAAAAAAGATTCGTTCATTTTGCTGATAGAGACTCAAAGGTCCGAGTCGGTAAAATGATTCGAACTTCCCATCACTACTACGAATCACGTGTAAGTTCATCGTCTGTGTACTTCGGCTCAAAAAGGTAGAGTATGGCGAAAAACTCTATATTATTTTCTTCTACAACTTGAGAGGAGGACATCGTTGTACCTTTTTGTTTGTAAACAGCATTTACAAACTTGCACTTAGTCTTTGTGCGTTTGCTTTGTAAACACTGGGTCTGTAGTTCCGCGTGACCTTTCGACGTGATTCAATAGTACGTAGTGTTGTGAACGCGCATCCCAGAGCCTGTGCTACACAAGCTTTTGTGGTTAAAATGTATAAATATTTTTATTTTCCAAAAAAATGACCAATTGTTTCGCTAGATAAGACCCTTCTTCCTCGGCTGGGATCATTTAGAGCACCTTTGAAGCTGCGTTTAAACTACAATTTGAAAGTTCAAAATCGGGGCACCAATGAAGTTCATTATATGGAGAAAAATCCTGAAATGTTTTCCTCAAAAACCATAATTTCTTTATGACTGAAGACAGACAGACATGAACATCTTGGATGACAAGGGGGTGAGTAAGTTATTTGTGAATTGTTGTTCTGGAAATGGAGTTCTCCTTTAAATATTATGGGTGATTATTAATCAATCATTTGAGCCCATTCCCTTGTCTCCATGTGAAAAT
This sequence comes from Labeo rohita, assembly GCF_022985175.1. Taxonomy (NCBI): domain Eukaryota; kingdom Metazoa; phylum Chordata; class Actinopteri; order Cypriniformes; family Cyprinidae; genus Labeo; species Labeo rohita. Next base: position 6,108,748 of record NC_066887.1, read on the forward strand.
ATTAAAAGAGAGGTCCACTTCCAAAACAAAGATTCACATATAATATACTCACCCCATTGTCATCCAAGATGTTCATGTCTTTCTTTCTTCAGTCGTAAAGAAATTATGTTTTTTGAGGAAAACATTCAGCACTTTTCTCCATATAATGGACTGATACGGCAATGTGATCTCATGATATGCATTTTACGTAAAATGTGGTTCTACAAAACATACATTTACTTACGTTTTTCCAGACACTAAAACGTACAATAACTGACGTTCTTACAGCATCTAATCGTACAAATACTTATGTATTTTCAGCATTTAAACGTACAATACTGACGTATTGACGACACCTAAAAACGAATCCTTATGAATATTGAAATCGCCGCATTAATTTCATTATTGTTGTTTTTATTTGTAATCCAGTGCCCTTATGTTTTCAACTGCATTATTAAATTGTTAATCGTTTATTTAATATAACATTATAACATTTTTTTTTGTTTTGTGTAATTTCTGCTGCCCACTCGTTTCCAAGAATAGGCCTACATAATGTTAAACAAGACTACACTTTAAACCCTTAAAATAAATAACATTTCTGCAATCATTTAACCATTCATGTAATATTAACGTGATGGGACACAAAAGGCATTTTCTCCAACATGCTGTGACTAACAATAGAACCATAAAATATACAGAACATGCATCTAGTTCAAACTTGGAGCACCATAGACGTCCACTATATGGAGAAAAATGCTGAAATGTTTTCCTCAAAAAACATAATTTCTTTACGACTGATGAAGGAAAGAAATTAACATCTTGGAGACAAGGGGGCAAATTTGCATGATTTGAGATAATACTTAAGTCTGCAATTCAAGCTAGAACTGATAAGACTACGTGGACATGAGTTACTGTTGTTTATGTGTATTGTAAGTTGTTTGTGTGCTGGCCCTGAAGTTTCGAGGAAGAGCCAAACTAAGTTTCCATGCTCAGTTTGGCTTAATGACTCCACAAATAGCATTTCCATGATGGGAAATGAATGGAGCACCAGTGCTTGTAGTAAGAAAAGAAAATGAACGGAGGGAGAATGTGTGTGTGCAAAACATTTAAGCTGATTAGTGTACATAACAAAGACACTGCCCTATATCTTCAGCTCATTTGACAGGCATAATGTTAGAGAAAACTATCCAGTTTGGCCATAACAAATCGTAACCCACCGCCTGCCACTCTGTGCTGCATTTCTAAGAATTAACAATGACACAAGAGGTCCATCCATGTGGATGTCAATGATGTTTACTCCTCCTGACTAAAGAATATTTACCCAAGCAATGCTAACCAGTAGAGAGTTAATTAAGATAAAAACTAGCTGGCCAAAGGAGGATTTGATACAATTTATGCATGCAATAAATTTTAAATCAAATGAATAATAATAACCATAAACATTTAATAATATTATTACATAATAGTAATAAATTCATTTACATTTATAAAATCCATTTAAATAAATAAATCATGAATACACTGAGAATAAGAATGATGGTAACGCTTTAAAATAAGGTTCATTAGTCAACATTAGTTATCTACTACAGTTGACATGAACTAAGAATGAACTATACTTCTGCAGCATTTGTTCATCTTAGTTCATGTTCATTTCAGCATTTACTAATGCATTATTAAAATCAAACGTTGTGCTTGTAAACATTAGTTAATGCACAGTGAATTAACATGAACGGATAATGAACAACTGCATTTTCATTCACTAACATTAGCAAAGATTAATAAATACTGTAATAAATGTATTGTTCATTGTTTTTCCATGTTTGTCCTAACATTAACTAATAGAACCTTATTGTAAAGTGTTACCAGAATGATTTATTTAGCCTTATATAATTTAATGATTAATGGTGTTTGCTAAGGCAAGAATCACTATTAGCTCCTGTTACTCATAGGATTAGGGATTGGAACAAACATAGCTCAGCTATTTATGTAAAATACATCAATAAAACTTTAAATCATAGGGCTTACTGGGGAGAGGTGTGCTATTATTATTCTAACGAAAAAGATTTACAATTATTGCATGAGATGTCTTGCACTGGCAACCAGCCACAACACCCTATTAATGTGGAAGCAAGTTTTGCACTTGCAGCACATTTGTTTTTATAACATAAGCTATCGTTTGTTAACATTAATTAATGCATTAACCAGTTTGAAGTAGCAATGAACAATATGTATTTACAGCATTTATTAACCTTTGCTAATGTTGTTTTTTGTTTATGTCATTTCAAAGTGCAATAAATTATATTAACAGACAAATATATTAGTAAACATTAAATAAGATTAACTTTTTTTTTTCAAATTGAACCTTATTGTACAGTGTTACTGCATTTTCTTCAAAAATAAATAAATAAATAAATAAGAGCAATTTAGTGTATTATCACTACAGCTTAAGACCAAAGTGAGTGTAATAGACATTTCCAAGATAGTCTAATCTTTGACAGACTTACAGTATCTGTAACCTTAGGCTAAATACTTGTGTTAAGGTATGGTTTTAACATGTCTGGTTGAACTGTATGCTTCAGGCAGTGTGAAATTGTATGTAATCTATTATTCCATAGAGTAAGTATACCTGTAATCCTGTACTGAAACTGTCTCATGGCATAACAATTTAGTAAAACTCAGTTTAAAAGCGAAATTCGCTGATCCACATTGTACAAGATAATGTTAACTGTACAATTTCCATGCAACACTAAAACATATTTTATTTAAAAACTTTATGAAATTAAATACTAGTTTAACCCCCCTAACTGTCACCGTCCCGTATACTGGATGCCTGTGTTTACTTCACCATATTACAAATAAATAAAATCTAATCATGAGAAACTATGTATCATTGGAAAGGACTTCTAAATAGATATTTTATCACTGTTTTGTGTTACAAATTATGTAGGAAAAGTAATAGATTAATTTATGACAAGAGTGCACATTCAAAAATCTACATCATGAAAGGAGTTCTGACCTTTGTCACAAAAAAAAACTTTCTTTGTTGCCTTTTCCCCACATCATTAAAATTATATATCAGTTTAAAAAGTTCATCCTTTAAAAACCATTTTAAAATCAGACATTGCATTACCATTCAAAATGTTCATTTAAATCATATTACAAAATGGTTTCATTCATGAATTATAAAAATTTAAGTTTAAGTGCATTTTCACATCTATGTTCAAAAATGGGAGTGACCGTTAAAGGGTTAAAAGAGCTTTAAATGGCAAGAAAGAACATGTTTTTTTTCCAGCAGTCAAGAAAATATTTGTTTGTAGTCAAAGGTCAAGAATGTCTGACCTGTCTGTCTAAATATTCCCACTGAGCTAGTTTCACAGTCATATAACAATTAATCTTTTTGCTTTTTGGCAATACTGTAGGTGAGCTTAATCCACATCAACAAAACGCCCTGTGAAAAAAGAAAAGGGTACTTAATAGTACTGAATGTGCACTAGTAGCTTTTTTGTTATTTTTTCAGTACACTTGTAAAAAGTGCATTCTGCAGTCAAGTAAAATAATAAATTTTTTTGGGTTTTGCATTTTAAATTGTCATGCGTTAATAATATATTGCTTTAAAAAGTACACTTTTTTTTTTTAAGGAAAGGATGTGATGTGAGGCCAAGTATGGTGACCCATACTCAGAATTTGTGCTCTGCATTTAACCCATCCAAGTGCACACACACAGTAGTGAGTAGTGAGCAAAAACACGCACACACACACACCCGGAGCAGTGGGCAGCCATATTGCTATCGCTGCGGCGCCCGGGGAGCAGTTGGGGGATCGGTGCCTTGCTCAAGGGACTCACCTCAGTCGTGGTATTGAGGGTGGAGAGAGCACTGGACATTCACTTCCTCCACCTTCAATCCCTGCCAGACCTAGGACTCAAACCCGCAACCTTTCAATTACAAGCACGACTCCCTAATCATTAGGCCACCTATCTGAGGTGTTGACTAACATAAAGCACATAAAAAGTACATGACTCAAATTGTAACTGTAGTCTAGCTGTTATTCAGTATTATGTTTCACGACATGTCAACTTCAGCATTACAAATGTATAATTACAAATACATACTTAACCACTCTATGGTTTAGCTAATTGCATTTAAATTTAAACTATAATACATTATATTTTAATTGCAAATAACATGCATTTGAGTGTCCAAAACTAACCCACATCAATCTGTTGTTTTAAAATATAAAATTTCTGTAAAAAGGAATACTTTTTAAAAGTATGCTAAAGTGTACAAGTTATATAACATTATCCTTATTAAGCAAGAAGTCTTGAATTATCAGTCACAAATAAATATTGTAATCTAAAAAGGAGGACAATGCCACTAACAAGGTTACATGCAAGTCTATATGCAGAAACAATGAATCTTCAATGTCAGAAGGGCAGTTCTCCAGTGTGTTTAATGCAGGCTGCAGGCTGCAGGCCACTGAGCACGTAGCACATGAACCTCTGTGCTCCTGAAGTTGTAGTTTTAGGAAATAATGCTAAGAATTTCCCACTAGGCATGTGAAAGGCATCCAACATATCATTGACCACTAGACGTGCCTTGTCTCATCTGCTTAATGGTCACCTGGTCACGCTGCCTTGGCAGTGGTCAATGACTCCTATACCTACCCTTGTGTTGACGCACATTTGGAGAGATCCAATACCGTGCAAGCTACAAAATCTGGTCTGCTTCCAGATGAGATGTTGTCAATAACTGTTTGTGTGTGGAGAATCCCACTAAAAATAAATCCCCGTGAAGCCTGAATGGCATCCCTGTACGTGTGCGGAAGAACATACTTATCATTGAATCAACCATTATCAAACCAGTGCCAACGAAGTCTCCAGTGACAGTGCTTGGATGACTAACGACACGTGGCACTGGCTTCCGTGAATTGCTTTGAGCCGCTGATTATAGTACATAACAAGGCCACCATCAAAATTACCCTTGTGAAAAAGAAGTATACTGTTTTTTAGCTGTACATACATAATGTACTTTAAAAAAATATACGTGTGAACCAAATGTAATGTTTTTAGATAACTGCAATTAAATGCTACCTACGTATCTCTGAGAACTAGGGGAAGGAAGGAATAATTGACGACCGGCTGATTAATTTTTCGAAAATAATGCACACCCAAGGTGTAACGGCCACTCCACTCCGCACCTCAGGTGTGCATTATTTTCGAAGAATTCAACGGGCCGAAGTCAATTCTTCCACTTGTACTACAGTTACCACACCTCAAGACATTGATCTATTTGAATTATTTCTAGGCTTTTATCTGGTTTTTGACCTTAAAATGCTATTGCAAGTAGGATTAATTCTTACGCAGCTCATCCAACCCCTCTGTTGCTAATTCTAAAATGTAATTTTAGATTTAGTAATGACGATTGAGCCGTTGGAAGCAGACTAATGTGGTAGGGGAGTGCGGGGTTGTAACACACCTGGTTTAAATATTTCCACACGCTAGCATAACCAAATTTACAGTGTTTACTAGTTGCAATAGCAACACTATACAGAGAAAAAAGTGCGTCAAAATTCAAAAGCCTTTTGAAGATATCGCTAAATATTTATTTTACCATAGTAAAAGTCTTTTCATCTCAGTTTTTAGTATTCATTTAAAATGAGACAAATCTGCTATTATTTTAATTCCCAATCTGTTATTTATCAGTTTAGATATTTATATAGTTTATTAATGCTTCGCAAACCACCAGAAGACACCAACCAGTTTTAAATTCCAGTCGCGCTGATTGGGGAATGTTGTAACACTGCGTTACAATCTGTCCCGCTATTATTAAACTATGCTATTCTATGACATTAGCGATGGTATTTTCACTATTTGCTTTTATTATTTTAATAAGAAACCACAAGAAACAGGTGACTAAAGACTGACAATCGATGTTTAATGTTCAGAAATTATTATTTCAAGAAATGTAAAGCATTTTGGCTCATTTATGTGACTCGTGTTCTATGAGAGCTGTGTTTGGAGGGAGGGAGTGTTTTTTTTGAATGTCTGAATGTGTTTCATCTATTTGCCCACATTTTTTTGAACTATACTGTATAGCTGTGTTTTACGATCAGGGCCATCTCATGCATGGTTGCAATGTGTTCATTGTGAAACTCAAAATTAGATTATTTTTAATAAAAAAAAAAAAGCTGAAAAAGTTACTCGTTTTATTTTACTGACAAAATATTTTAGTTTGTCCTGTAGATTTTTTAAATTTGATCAGATAACATTTTAAGCTGCCATAATGTTTATGTTACAACGTGCCCCTCACATGTTACAATGCACCCCACCTACGGGGCATGTAGTCACATTTCATTTCCTTCTTTTGAGGAAAATAACGAAACACGTATACACTGTAATTATGAAACAAAGTGACATATTTGTACTAGAGAAGTGTGAAATTAATGTGGATAAAAAATTATACTCTAAAGCCCACGGGGATTTACAAAAAGTGGGAAATTCAAAAAGTGCTAGGTTGTGCCCCACACTCCCCCTAATAATAAAGTTATTTGACAGACAGAGAGATAGAGGGATAGAGAGAGAGAGATTAAGTTTGTGAACAACCTCTCTGAGTCTGTGTGTCTCTCAAAAGTGATCGGCAGCTGCGTCTTTACTAATAGTGAAACTTTAAGTTCATTTTCTTTAGTAACAGCGCCGTTGTTAATTTGCTTGTGAGAGATGTCATGTAGTTTTTAAGTTGTTAAAGGGGTTATCGGATGGCCATTTTCCACAAGTTGATATGATTCTTTAGGGTCTTAATGAAAAGTCTATAATATACTTTGGTTAAAAATTCTCAAGGGTTGTGTAAAACAACACCCTTTTCACCTCAGCTCTGCAAAAATCATCCCATTCTGATCGAGGCTGCTTTAAATGTTAATGAGCTCTGCACGCCCCGCCCCTCTCTTCTCTCTGTGGAGTGACGAGCCTGTTTACTTTAGCCACATTTAGACGCGTTTAGCTGCTAAACTTGCTAACTAGCACATTATTAGGAAAGGCGATCGCAAAGATTCATAAAAACCCCTTATACTTACTTCTGCTGGTGAAGCTGGATCACGAATGGTTTGCATGAACATAGACGGATATATGTAGATCGGGAGGTGCATTCCCTTCACAAACAAACGTAATCCACTGCATCTTCAGCAGCTCAGATGTCAGGAGTAAATGACGACCACTACGTTCATTATTACATCCAGCAACACAACACCTCAATCACTCAATTCTTGTCTAACTTACATCCCTGCTCCGGCATAAAAACATGGAGGTTGGACTGTTACAACTGATCTGAGGTAAGATGCTCATGTCAATCAACTATCGTGGGAGCGGCCTCTGTGGGTGTGACGCTACAACAACAGGCATCTGAGAATGGCTCGATCTGAAAAAGGGAATATTATTTTTACAGATTAATTAAAAACTGCTGCATGGATTTTTATCATTATAGGGCAGATTTGTTCATACACTGGCAACACACATTAATGTTCAAACAGCATGTAAAAGTGAACTTAGCATCCGATGAGCCCTTTAAGTAGCATGGGTATATTTGTTGTTGTTTTTTTTTTAAAACTGACCCTTATGGTTTTGTTTTCCAGGGTTTTGTTTTCCATTTGTACTTTGTGTCAGTGCGTAATGAATGGAGTGTAATTAAGACACATAATTCATAATTGTGCTCTCTTTGTACACTTAAGTGCCTTTTTATTTAATTAATGTCATATTATCTTCCAGTAGATATACTTTTAAGATTTAAAGTTCACTACAAGTGCACATTCAATTAAAAACACTGAACCAATACTAACACTATTACTAGTATAACCATTGCACACAGGATGCCATGTCCACCATCTCTCTGAAACTTCTTGTAGACTTCCTGAGTAAAAAGTCTACACCAGAACATTGTGTGACATTGTATTGGTGTACCGCAGGGCTTTGTACTGAGCCCACTGCCATATTCCCTGCTGACTCATGACTGTGCCTGCAAATATAAAGACAATCACATCAAGTTTGCTGATTTTACTACAGTTCAAGGACTCACCGGCAACAATGATGAGACTGCCTGAACCCAAAGCCTAGTCTGACAACTACAATTGCTCTGTTAACATCAGCAAAACAAGAGATTTTATTGTTGACTTCAGACAGCACATACAATAGCAACTTGTTCTCCTCTGCACATCAGTTGTGAAGCAATGCAACTTACACTATCTTCCTTATTTTCTAAAAATAATTCAGAAACTGCTTAACTGTACAGCATAAGAGCTCATAAAGGCCCGGGACAATTGTTAACTGACATATGCTATACTTGCATAACTATGTTCTGAGAACTTGAGTAATTATCAGTATACTATTAAACCTATTTGTCTCTTCATTCTGATTTATGATATCAAAAACAAACTTGTCATAGATATCGGTTGATATGATATGTTTTTGATGTGTTTTGAATGCTATTATGCTGGTTTCACCACAAGGCAGCTTAAGTAGGTTAACCAACAACTATGATTGACTAGCTTTACCAGCTAAGCTTTAGTTCCTCATTGCATTTTCTATGTGAGAGCACCAGCTTATGTGAAATACTTATGTGAAAGGACTAAAAGACAATGGGGACATTCACCATACTATGTAACACTACAGCATACAAGATTATTTTATGCAATTTAGAAAATAACAATCATACATCTCTAAAGTAAACTAGCACATGTAGTTCTGTCAGTTACGCAATCTGGAGAAAACACACCATCGTGAGCATCTGGAGTGTACCAAAACACAAGAAATCATTTTGGCACAAAGTTTGTCCGTCTAACCATGTCTAGATGAGTTTTCACTTTTTAAAATATAAACAGTGTGCAATATAGACTTAATTCATCTCCTATGAACCACATAAAGGTGCATCTCAATAAATTAGAATGCCGTGGAAAAGTTCATTTATTTCAGTAATTCAGCTCAAATTGTGAAACTTGTGTATTAAATAAATTCAATGCACACAGACTGAAGTAGTTTAAGTCTTTGGTTCTTTTATTTGTGATGATTTTGGCTCACATTTAACAAAAACCCACCAATTCACAATCTCAACAAATTAGAATATGGTGACATGCCAATCAGCTAATCAACTCAAAACACCTGCAAAGGTTTCCTGAGCATTTAAAATGGTCTCTCAGTTTGGTTCACTAGGCTACACAATCATGGTGAAGACTGCTGATCTGACAGTTGTCTAGAAGACAATCATTCACAACCAACCGAGAGAATCGCAGCCTTGAGAGGCTTGTCAAGCAAAATCGATTCAAGAATTTGGGTGGATTTCACAAGGAATGGACTGAGGCTGGGGTCAAGGCATCAAGAGACACCACACACAGACGTGTCAAGGAATTTGGCTACAGTTGTTGTATTCCTCTTGTTGTCACTCCTGAACCACAGACAACGTCAGAGGCATCTCACCTGGGCTAAGGAGAAGAAGAAATGGACTGTTGTCCAGGTCCAAAGTCCTCTTTTCAGATGAGAGCAAGTTTTGTATTTCATTTGGAAACCAAGGTCCTGGAGTCTGGAGGAAGGGTGGAGAAGCTCATAGCCCAAGTTGCTTGAAGTCCAGTGTTAAGTTTCCACAGTATGTGTTGATTTGGGGTGCAATGTTGGTCCACTGTGTTTTTTGAAAGCCAAAGTCACTGCACCCGTTTACCAAGGAATTTTAGAGCACTTTATGCTTCCTTCTGCTGACCAACTTTTTAAAAATGCTGATTTCATTTTCCAGCAGGATTTGGCACCTGCCCACACTGCCAAAAGCACCAAAAGTTGGTTAAATGACCATGGTGTTGGTGTGCTTGACTGGCCAGCAAACTCACCAGACCTGAACCCCATAGAGAATCTATGGAAAATGAGAAACAAGAGACCAAAAAATGCAGACTGATCACCTCCATGCCAAGCATTGAGTACATATACAGTAAATGGACATACTTTCCAGAAGGCCAACAATTCACTAAAAATGTTGTTTTTTTTTTTTTTTTTTTTTTGTTTTTTTTTTTATTGGTCTTATGAAGTATTCTAGTTTGTTGAGATTGTGAATTGATGGGTTTTTGTTAAATGTGTGCCAAAATCATCACAATTAAAAGAACCAAAGACTTAAACTACTTCAGTCTGTGTGCACTGAATTTATTTAATACACAAGTTTCACAATTTGAGTTGAATTACTGAAATAAATGAACTTTTCCATGACATTCTAATTTATTGAGATGCACCTTTATTTTATACAGATATAAAAGAGAAGAGGAAAATGGGCTGGAGCTTTAAACACAGGAGGGTTTCCTGAGGCAGGAAGCCAGAAAGAGCTTGATGGCGAGGGCAGGACAGAGTGAAGAGAGAGGGGCTCATGAAACAAGTGTTTTGCACAAGATAAACAGTTTTGCCCTTATCAGCAATTGCTCTGACAGAGCAGGGCACGTCTCAAAAGATGCTTCATGCGCACAAGAAAGTGAGCAGCACAAAAATGACGCAAATCACTCAACCCCTCTCCAACTCTTTAAGACTACTGTAGGGAAAACTGCTTAAGCGGAAGAAAGCAATTAAGGGTGGGTCTGATTCATGTGATACAGATTGAGTATGATGTCTACTTGAAGTCTAATTTGAATGTAAAATTTCTCAAATTCAGACCATGTACATTACCACGTACATTACCAGCCATAAATGTTGAGCAACAAATCAGAATATTAGAATGATTACTGAAGGATCATGTGACTGGAGTAATGATGCTAAAAATTCAGCTTTGAAATCACAGAAATAAATGACATTTAAAAATATTTTCAAATAGAAAACAGTTATTTTAAAGAGTAAAAATGTTTTAGAATTGTACTGTTTTTGCTGTACTTTGGATCAAATAAATGCAGGCTTGGTGAGCAAAAGACACTTCTTTAAAAACCATTAAAAATCTTACTGTTCAAAAACAATGTAATTCTGATGTGTTTTACCAGTAACAGGAACCTGGAACCCTAGCGACGGTCCAGGTTTTATTGACAGAACCTTGTTTAATGCCAGGGAACAGATCATTGTGTTTGCCATGAGCAAATACGAACATACATGTCTGTTTATCTTGCACTGATTCTCAGGTCACTTTTGGTATTAAGTTTCCACATTTAAATCTTATCTTGAGGCAAACACTGAAAACAAACTGTTAACTTGTGAAAAAGCTGAAACTATGGATTTTCCAAACAACCGAAACACATTAGAGAAAGATGTTTTAAAGAGGTTTTATATGAGCGTGCTTGCATGTGCAAAACTTGCCGCCAAGGCCAAGTGGATATTTGGATGGTTGGAAGTTACTGGCTGAAGTCAAGTTTTGAAATACCTTCATCATCTGATTGTTTATAAGCTATGGTGGAAGTCTGACTGGTTGGAAACCAACACTCCTAAAAATAAATGTTGCAAAAGGGTGTTTTTGCTGTGATGTCGTAAAAGAACCATTTTTGGTTCCTCAAAGAGCCTTTCATTAAACAGTTCTTAAAATAACCATTTTGAAGAACATTTTAAAAAATCTAAAGAACCTTTTTTAACTATAAAGAATTTGAAAGGCTTTGTGGATGTTCTAGGTTCTTCATGGAACCATCAATGCCATTAAAGAACCTTTATTTCTAAAAGTGTACTCAAAATCCTAACAGTGATGCTTTCCTAAGAAAATATCTCAAATAAATTAATCATTACAGTATTGAAGCTAAAGGCACGACAAGTATTTCATCTTTGGTACTGATTATTAAAACATCTCCAACAGTTTACATTTGTGGTTATTATTATTTATGAATACTTCAAATGAACAAAAGGATGCAGAAAAGATAACATCTTAATTTTTTTATTGAAAACAAGTTTCTTATACAAAAAACACTTTAACTTAGATACAAAAATGATACTCTGCACATTGCAAAATTTGCACTGTTCATAATAACAGTAACAGTCATCGTATACTCTATAAGAAACAAAACAAAACACACACACACAAAGTTCAGGAAGATCTCCACAAGTGAAATGTTCATCAAAATGTCTTCAGGATACGTCTACACACAGTGCAGCTTCTGGTCTCGCGAATGAACATGGTTGGGGGTTCAAAGTCCAAACAGACCCCAGTTTTGGCACTTGAAGTATTAAGTTCGTTTTTGGCCTAATGTTCAAGTCCACAGTGGAAGAAGCAACATCAGTGGAGCCCTTTGTTAGGACGAGGTTTTGAACGCATTACAGTACAGTGTCTCGAGTTGAGCATGCAATGCTTGATCCCTCAATGAACAATTTTGGAAGACAAGAGAAAAACAAAACAAAAACATAGGAAATCTCCCTGGGAGTAGTTATACAGCAACCTGCATCCATAAAAAGTGCATTCAAATGAAAAACAAAACACTGGTACATTATATACACTGACACTGCATGATTTTCCCTTTCGATATACTACATTTATTCTTTACATTTCAGTAACTTAGAATAATATATCTCTGGATAGGACATTAACTTTACTTTACGACCAACATAAAATCAAATGTGTTGAATGTTTCTACAAATGCAATCTTTCATCCCCACAGAAAAAAAAAAAATTACGGAATGATAACGAAAATGATGTTCCAAATTCTAATGAACATTATATTGGGGTCTATTGGAAAGTACATGACCACGAACTGGGAAAGTCTATGTGTGCTTAAATGGCTATAATGCGGCACAATAACATTGCACCTCAGCAGTAATCTCATTTTAAGAAAGAGCAGCTCAAAAACAATGAAATACAGCATGCCAAACAGCCTGCGTGCCCTCTTTCAGGCCCTGAAACAGCATCAATAATATGACAGAAACACATTTAACTTGACTGATGCATGATATAAGAAGGCTGTCAGCAATGCAGGCACATAAGAGCTCAGACTTCACGCCATCTTCCTCTGAACTTCGACTAGCTCATCCTGCACAGGGGCCACTAGGGCCCCAAAATCCTCCGCTTTGTCTTCACTTTCACACGTCACTTCTCAAACCGCCTCTGATCCGCATGGTGAAAGCCTGAAGTGCTTAGAGTGGAAAAGAAACCCTTTTTATGATGGGCAACAGTTCAGTTCTAGGGCTCTGCTAGGTTGGTTCAGCAGACGGGAAGCATGCGGGCATTGCCGATGAATTCTTCATCAACCTGAATGGTAGAAGAACAAATAATTAGACTGATATCCAATACCAGTTGGAGTTCATTTTGTTTACACTAAGTGAATACACTTTACACTCACCTCAGAATATGCTGGGAGTGGGGGGAACTGGAATTGGGGGGCGTTCATGAAGATAGGACTGTCTCCGCCATCATAGTCATCCAACAGTGGCGTAAGAGGTTGGTCCAGGCTGCAGTCGCGTGTAACATCGCAGTAGCTTGGCGGGGCGGATGACGGCATCCGTAGGGACACCCAGCTATTCGATGCATTGCTGACTGAACCATCTTGGCTGCTCATGCTGTTGGTGCGGCTACCAAAACCATTGTAGGGAACGGTCCCAATGACCAAGGGCAGCTCCAGAACCAACTTATCACTGCCTGGGATATGCATGTAAATCTGTAAAGAACAAAATAGATTTTGAGTAAGTGCCTAGTACTTTGTCAATGCAACACCATGCTAATAGCAATTGTGAAGGCACTCACCATGAGCGCATATTCAACTCGAATGATGTTGCAACCCAAAATCGATGGCTTGATCTTTGGTACACGGATGCTCTTGCCCTGCCAGGCGTCGCACATGCCGGAGATGATGTGGTTGCCACGTACTGAGGAGAGCTTTTGCCTGAAGACCTTGGTGCGGCCGTTGGCCTGGTACGTGTGCTTGGCGACGATTGCCGCTTTGGGTACCACAATGCGAGAGCAGGTGTTCTCAAATTTGGCATCAATGCAGATCTCTTCACCCTCGCAGAAGCCACGCCTGTCGATTTTGGCATTTAGAGAAACCTGGCCATCTGGGATGAACATGCAGGTGACCTTCTTCTCCTTCATGCCTCCAGTAGGGGACTGTTGGATGGAAAACAGAAATGATGAGAATATGACTAATTGTTATGATCAAGGAACCATCAATGATCAGAATTTGGAAAAGCCAAAACAGAAGTAAAAACATAGAATTAGCAACATGAGGAACTCACCAGCAAGTCTGGAGTGTTGACATCCAATGGTTCCTCAACCTCAAAGTGCTTCTTGCACTCCAAGGCGGGCTGAGCAGGTCTTTCCATCAGAGCCTTCACGAAGTATTGAACAAACCCAAACTTGCCCTTGTAGGAAGACACCAGATGTCTGTTGGGAAAACAACACTTGTTAATTAACCAAGAAACGACTTAGAAGAAAATGAACATCAAGAGTTTGTCAGCTGGAATGCTTACCCTTGTTGAGGAAGCTCAAAGCCAAAGGAGTATTCATATTTGTTGCCAGGACGGAGGATGACTGATCCATCTGTGTCTGTGAGAAGATAAGCATGTAAGTTTTGAAGAGTTCCAAGAAATCTTCAACACATCAAACAAATGAAACAAAACAATGGAATCTCCATCACTATGAACTTCACTTTCATTGAAGCTTTTGTTGAGATGTTTTTATATATTAGATCACTTTTTACAATAAAAGCATTGAGTTTCCTTTTTAAATGCCAAGTGTTTCTCTCTTCAAAATGTTCTGCCACATTCCAACATCAGCATCATCTCATCAAACGCATGTACCAAAGCAAAATCAGCTTTAAACACACAGCTAAACCGTTTAAACTCACCTGCTGGCTGGTCATCAAGGTGGACAACGTCTTCATACTTCAGATAGTCAATTTCTTCACGGCATCTCTGTTTGCCTTTCGCGTACTCCACTTTAGCGCATCCAACTCCCAGGATCTTCATGGTCATCACCCTGGTCACCTCCAACACCTCGACCAAGATCTTCCCGGCCACTTTATCTCCACTGCAGTAGAAGGTCTTGGATGGATCGTTGAAAACGATCTCGAAGACCTTGACTCTTTTTGTCATCGCCACCATTGTGTTGTCTTATAAACGTCCAAGCCGCAACGAAATGAAGACACGCGTCTGAAAGTTGGTAATTCAACCAGATATTCAGTAGTCCTTCAAAAGTGCGTCTAGTCTTCAGCCAAAGCTAATGAAAGTTAGACGTGGTATGAACTGCAGCAGACTGGTGCTTTATGCAGATTCACAATTCACACAGTCCTCGCTCGCATGGTCAGTATAGGATCTTTGTGTACGCGGGGCTAGGCTACGGTTTTATACTCAGACGTTTCTTCCAGTGACTCACTAGGCTTGTTTACCACTTCAGCTGTTCATGTGGAAGTGGTATGCACAGCATGGCTCAGCGCATGCACAGCGCTCCCATTGGTGGAAATTCAGTGTTTGTGTCGTCACCAGCCAATCAGCGGCCAGAAGCGGCGCGTGGACACCTCGTGGACGAAAGCGTTGAACGAGTGCACAGCAGCTGCAGGAAGGGGGGAGGCGCTTAAGGAGGAGTAAGTCTGGTGATGAGAAGTCTGAACAAAGGAGCGGGATGTTGCAAGGGCATGCCCAGTAATTTAGAGAACCAATGAGAAATTCAGTATTTAATGTGCGCTACGTGCAACGTATGGATGTACTAGAACACACAGTTAAGGAAGGACAGAGGCGGTATTCCCCCGTCTTGAGTGTGTGAAAGGAAACTCACGCCTCTGCTGGTACAAAACTAGGTTAACAAAATCCGCCTACTAATAAGAAAGCACTTGACTGTGTAGTGCTGAACTTTTTGCTATTAATACGTGTTTATGCATATTTACACACACACTCTTGCTGTTTATCTTTATATGGCCAAAATAGCCATAGCAATATAACAGTGTGTGTCATTGTATGATTTGTTTTATGATTTGTTTGTTCTGTGAGAACATTCTCATGCACTTTTGCACTTGTCAACATGTTTTCAGAAGTCCTACATGAGCCATTGCACCCTTAACTTACCCTTGGGAGAGAGTAGTTTTGTTATTTTTGGGATTCTGTTTTTAGATATTTATATGATATGAAAACATCTTTATTATCATGTGGTGTTTAAAGGGATAGTCCACGCAAGAATTAAAATTGTGTCATCATTTACTCACCGTCATGTGTTTCCAAACCTGTATATAAAAGAAGATATTTAAAGAATGTTTAAAGCAGTTGCTTATGGCCCATTGACTTCCATAGTATTCTGGAAAATAGCCTACTGTGGAGGGCGGGTAAATGACAAAATTGTTATTTTTTGGTCAGCTGTCCTTTAATGTCACAAAGGTGACAGGCACACTCTTGTACTTTCTTCTTTATTGATTTATTTTCCTTTTAATTGTGGTAAATAGTAATTAAAAATGTGTTGAGATTTAGAGATTACAAAAGGCAAATGCTTATGTGTGAACGGATATGTGTGAATGAATATGAATAGCCTCTCTGGTGCCGGAAACTACATTTTGTAGAATTAAATTATTTATTTCTCAGATAATGTATACAGTATATTTTTTTTTTTTTTTTTGTACTTGCAGAATGAATTGGTGAAACACCTGTGATCAAACATTCAACTATAGGTTATATATTTGTAATATTTAATGTATTTTAAATAAGTTTCTTATGCTAATCAAGGTTTATTTGATCACAAAAACAATAATAATGTAATATTGTGAAATATTATTATAATGTAAAATAACTTATTCCTGTGATCAAAGCTGCATTTTCAGCATCATTACTCTAGTCTTCAGTGTCACATTAAAAAAGAAAGCATTTATTTAAAAAATAAATCTTTTCTAACGATATACAGTGCCGTTCAAAAGTTTGGGATCAGTAAATTTGTATTCTTTCTTATTTTTTTTATTTTTTATTTTTGAAAGAAATTAACTTTTATTCAGCAAGGATGTGTTAAGTTGATAAAAAGTGATAGCAAAGACTTATATTGTCAGAAAAGATTTCTATTTTGAATAAATGCTGTTCTTTTTAACCTTTTATTCATCAAAGAATCCTGAAAAAAGTATCACAGGTTTAAAAAAAAAAAAATTGGCAGCACAACTTGCCAACATTGACAATATTTTATATTGTAATAACATTTCCCAATATGAGTTTTTTTTTTTTTTTTCTGTATTTCTGATCAAATGCAGCTTTGATGAGCATAAGAGACTTACAATTATACAACAATTATAATAATAAATAATAAATAATTTAGTTATCAAGCATCTCAAGATGGCTGTTTTAGGCTGTGGGAAATTCAGGCCCAAGAGACCATTTAACATGAATATGATTGATGTGAATTTGATGTTAATTGGTGGACAATTTAGAAGTAGCTAAGGCAAAAATAACAAAAACAGAGAACAACAGCGCCTCCCTCTGGAAGAAAAGATTGTGTGGTTGAATGTAACATTGGCTCCCTCTGCTGGAAACATCAGTCAAAATAATAAAAAAATATATTTGTATATCCATATTGAAAATTTACATTTTAAATGGAATAAAATAGGTATAAATAAAAATAATTAAATTCATGTTTTTTTTTGGGTGAACATAAATTAATTTAACATAAATACTTTTTCTGCACTTACAAGTTGCAAATGATCATTTTGTAACTGACCTCTTGTGTCATGCAATTCATCTTAATTTAGCACACCACATATATTATGATCATTTTATATTATGAATTTTTTTGGACCTCTTTCAGTCTAACAGTAAGAGGGAGTGATTGAAAAAGTACTTTGAAAGTCAGCTGCCCCTTTTCACACCTGTGAAGAAATTGAATTTTGCTACTATAACAGTATATTACATATTCATTCACCTATTAGTGATATTTTCATTATTTAATGTGCCCTGTTTGCATAGTCTAAATCTCTCATGGATTTTTACTATAGCCACTATTGAAATGTTTATTGGCTAAATGTTTAGGAAAACATAATTTTATCATTAAAATGTCGATATAAACTGCCATATATCCCTGCTAAAAAAAACAAAGGAGCTAAGCCAGTTGGCTGGTCTTAGCTGGTTTAAGCTGAAAGTAGCTTTATAGCTGGTCTCCCAGCCTGACCAGCTAAATAAGTGGCCAAAACCCCTTTAAAATCAGCCTGGTGACCAGCTAAAACCAGGCTGGACAACCAGCTAAGATCAACCAACCTTAGGCTGGTTTTAGCTGTTTTTTTTTTTTGTTTTTTTTTAATATTTAATGTATTAAATAAAAATATCCAGTCTGGCCTTAGCTGGTCAGCAGGCTGGTTTTAGAGGGTTTTAACTGGTCAGGCTGGTCTTGGTTGGTCAGGCTGGGGAACCAGCTGGAGCAACCAGCTAAAACCAGGTACTTCCAGCTAAGACCAGCCTAGGCTGGTTTTAGCTAGATTTTTTAGCAGAGATTGGATTGTTATTTATTTAACCCACTTGATTAATGAATTGATTAATAAAAAAAAAAAATTGTGGATTAATGAAAACATTAACTTGGACCCTGGACCACAAAACCAGTCTTAAGTAGCACAGGTTTATTTGTAGCAATAGCCAACAATACATTGTATGGGTAAAAAATATTGATTTTTAATGCCAAAAAATCATTAGGATATTAAGTAAAGATCATGTTCCATGAAAATATTTTGTAATTTTTTTTTTTACTATAAATATATTAAAAAGTAAAAACCTATTTTTTGATAAGTAACATGCATTGCTAAGATCTTAATTTGGACAACTTTAAAGGCGATTTTCTCAATATTTGATTTTTTTTTTTTACCCTCAGAATCCAGATTTTTAAATAGTCGTATCTCGGTCAAAATACGGCTTTCTCGGTTTATTTACTCGGCTTTCAGATGATGTACAACTCTCAATTAAAAAAAAAAGACCCTTATGACTGGTTTTGCGGTCATCGGTCACATTATTATTAATAATCATCATCATCATATCATATTGCCGTTTAATAAGGGGTTTTCGGCACCTTTGGCTTTAATAAGTGGTTGAAGAGACTTTAAAAAAATGCAAAATATTAATAGATAGTTGTGTGCTACAACACAAATAACAGTTGTCATTAGCAACTACAGAGCGCAGTACTTCCAGGTGAAAAGTCACTTAAAAGTCTCTCAAATATGGCTGCCCCCTTGGAGTTGTTCTGTTGGAAAGGCGACTATGGATTACCTTCAGTAGATGTCGACTGTTTAACTGTGCTGGTAAGCGAAAAACACCCCGATTGATTGCATAACCGCAATAGTTTCGTCCGTTCTGTGTTTTGCGGTGTTTGCCGTGAATGTGTTGTGTTTGAGTGTCGGCTGTCAGGAGCGATGGGAGGTGACTTACAACACGCGTGATTGATGGTGCCAAAATAACACAGTCTGTATGGGCTCATGCTGAAAACGCTCTCATATATTAAACATTTGTACATCTGATAATATATAAAGCGATCCTCTTGGTTCAGTGAATGGGTTACAGCAATGACACTAATTTAAGCATCATAAATAAGATTACACTAGGTCAGATACACTGCGGTAAGTGTACGTTATTTCACTTATGTTAATATTTCATGATCAGTGTCACAAAGCATTTAATTAGCGACCTAGATAATACTAATTAATTCTCAATAATTTAAAGTAATGATATTTTATTGTTTAAAATATTTAAATAATGTAAATTACATTTTATAATATATTTTAAACATTCCAAAAACAAATTATAATTAAAAGTAATATATTATTAAAATAAGTTGTGACATTCAAACGTACAATAATGTGATGTTTACCTTTTTTGGCTGATATTAAGTTCTCCTTAAGATTATTTTTTAATTTCCTAATTTTGACAGTAAATCCTTTAGCACAACTTTATGGTATTTTAGACAAAGAATGTATGTAGTATTACTGTACTGTGTAGTTATTGTAGAGCACCGTAAATCATTAGGCCATTAAAAAGGTAGATTTTGCATATGCAAATGCAGATTTTGAGAAATTTAGCATTATACCACTTGCTCACCAAAAGATTGCCTGCAGTGAAAGGATGGCATTAGAAAAGCTGATAAAAACATCTTAATAATCAATGCCACTCCAGTCCATCAATTAATGAGGGTTTTTTTTTTTTTTGTTTGTTTGTTTGTTTTTGTTTTTTGAAGACGATTTTTATGTCTGTCTAAAATGCAAGCCTTCTATCTATAATATTGCTTTCTGCAGTGGAAAAGTAATCTCATCTGAATCAGGAGAGAAATCATCTGAATCACCGTTTACAAGCA
This sequence comes from Labeo rohita, assembly GCF_022985175.1. Classification (NCBI taxonomy): domain Eukaryota; kingdom Metazoa; phylum Chordata; class Actinopteri; order Cypriniformes; family Cyprinidae; genus Labeo; species Labeo rohita. The sequence goes on from NC_066887.1 coordinate 6,128,916, forward strand.
AAAACAGTCTAAAACTGCTCTAAACAAATATGTTGGTGGTTTTTGATGTGAGAGGACAACTGGAGGAAGTGTTATGGATTAATGACTCCTGGATATTTTGGCTAAAAGTGATGGTTTACAGTTAAAATCATCTTAATGATGAGTTTGTTTCTTAAAAAAAAATAAAATAAAACAGCTGTTTGGACTCTTATTCTGACAGCACCCATTCACTGCAGAGGATCCTTTGGTGAGCAAGTGATGTAATGCTACTTTGTAGTGATGTAGTGCTATCATCTACATCTGGGATGTCCTGAGGGTAAATTTTCAGTCAATTTTGGTCACTTCCAGAACAACAATTTACAAATAATTTACTCACCCCCTTGTCATCCAAGATGTTCATGTCTTTCTGTCTTTAGTTGTAAAGAAATTGATTTTTGAAGTAAAAAATTTCAGGATTTTTCTCCGTATAATGGACTTCATTGGTGCCCCGAATTTGAACTTCCAAAATGTAGTTTAAATGCAGCTTCGAAGGGCTCTAAACAATCCCAGCCGAGGAAGAAGGGTCTTATCTAGCGAAACGATCGCTGTTTTCGAAAAATAAAAATTTGTATACTTTTTAAGCACAAAAGGCTCTGGGATGCGCGTCCACGGGTCGTTCTTAAACGATTCTTTCATTTTGAACAAATCTTTAATGTGACTCGGGAAGAACGAGTCATCTCGGGGAGTGATTCGTTCAGTCGCACATGCGCAACATCCCATTAGGTTCTGTACTGGAATTAGTTCACCTGTTTCGAGTCTTCGGGTTTTTCGAGTTGTTCGTTCATCTTATGGGGCTGTCACATGATGCTGATTTTGCTAAAATGAACGAAATGACTCGAAAAAGGATTCGTTCATTTTGCTGAACGAGACTCAAATGTCTGAGTCGGTAAAATGATCCGAACTTCCTATCACTACTACGAATCACATCTTCGAATCAAGTTCATCATCTATGTACTCCGGCTTAAAAAGGTAGAGTGTGTCGAAAAACTCCATGTTATTTTCTCCTACAACTTCAGAATCGTCCGACATCGTTGTACCCTTTTGTTTGTAAACAGTGTTTGACTTACTTGCACTTTCTTAGTGTTTGTACATTCGCTTTGTAAACACTGGGTCTGTGGTTCCGCCTATATTCCGTGTGACCTTTCGACGTGATTCAATAGTACATGGACACGCATCCCAGAGCCTGTGCTACACAAGCTTTTGTGCTTAAAAAGTATACACATTTTTATTTTCCGAAAAAAAAAAAATGACAGATCGTTTCGCTAGATAAGACCCTTCTTCCTCGGCTGGGATCGTTTAGAGCCATTTGAAGCTGCATTTAAACTACATTTTGGAATTTCAAAATCGGGGCACCAGTGAAGTTCATTATATGGAGAAAAATGCTGAAATGTTTTCCTCCAAAAAAAAAAAATTTCTTCATGACTGAAGACAGAAAGACATGAACATGAATTGTTGTTCTGGAAGTGGAGTTCTCCTTTAACTATTCCTTTAAGGAGGGTACAAGCAAATTTCTTATTGTTACTCTGACCCTCTACTTCCTGTCTACAATAAAACTCCCTTTTTAAAAAAAAAAAAAAAAGAAAAGAAAAGAAAGAAGACGTAATAATAGTGTGCAGTGGCCTTGTGTGTCTATTATCACTTGTCTTGGTTTGTGTACACTCAGTGTGGATGATCTTTATAGAGAAAGACAGGATTATCTGCCTGTCTGACACAGCTGTCTAAACAGCCTACGGTTTGTGTATGCTGGGGAGTGAAGGTCCCGTAGTGCAGAGAACCAAACTCCCCAAACACAAAAACAAACAGTAACCGAAAGGTTCTCATGTTTCCCAACACTGACGGGAAGAAAAACGAAACTTGACTGATAATGACTGAATTCAAACTTGTTTTCAGCATGAATGGTCATGCAGTCATCCTGCTATTATTTAATCATTCTGTGCTTTCTTTTTGATGGCGTAACGTTAAAATGACCTAGATTCTTCTAAACCTTAGTTGCAGGGTTTCACTAATTAATTGCTTATAATTAAATGTATTTATCTTTAGTTTTCACTCTTGCACTAATGCCATAGAACCTTTCAGTGAGCAGTCCATTTTGAAACATTTTAAAAATCTCAAGAACCTTTTTTTTGACAATAAAGAACCTTTTCTGCATTTAAAAGCTTCCATGGACGTTCACAGTTCTTCATAGAACCATTGATGCCAATAAAGAACCTTTATTTTTAAGAGTGTATGACACTCTTCTCCTTGATTTGATTATTTAATGAGTAACTTCTGCCATGATCAATAAAAAATTTACACGAACTAAAAAAAGGTACGCTTAAGTTGGCGTAAATGATTGATTGACAATTAATATCTTCATTAATATGTCTTCATTTTTTTTCATAGTTTCTCTAAAACATTTTTTTTTTCAGCTTAGTGGTAGAAATGATCGAGGCTGCAGAAGTTTTTGCAATGGTGATGGCTTTCTCGTCTAGGCTAAACATTCTTATGGAGAACGGGTGGTTTATGGTTTCTCTGTCTACAGATCAGTCATCACAGAGGTTCGAGTCTCCAGTTACCATTTATGTTGAGTAGAGTTAAGCTGTATAAGCAGATGCTGGGAAAGGGAGTTATGTTTGGTTAAAAAAAAAAAAAAATTGGATGAATCATCCAAAAAATTGCTTTTGTGGAATATGTTAGATTTTTAAAACAATGTTTAAAAAGTGAAAGAGTAAAAGATGTAATTAAATTGGATCTAGATTCAAAGCAGTGATGCATTCAATATTTTTTTTTACTGCTTTTTCTTATTTTCTGAAGTTGAGCATTTCATTTTCATTTTCATTAATGCATTTGGCAGATGCTTTTATTGAAAGGTACATACCTTGCCCATTTTTCTTGGGATTTTGATGTGAGAGGACTCTCTTTTAAATTAACCTACGGTAAGTGCCTCAAACAAAATGTTTGAATGTCTTTTAAACTTTCTGTGCTTTGAATCTAAAATCCATCATTTAGTTGCTTCTGTTAATCCTTTTGTTGCTGCGGTATTGGAAAACCTGTAAAAGTGAGCCAGTCAGATTCAGCCTTGTGCCTTCATGAAAGTGTTTTGTAAATCACTTGCATATGCATTTATTTTTTATTTATTTATTTTTTAAAGAAGCTTCTTATACTTATCAAGACTGCATTTATTTGATCAAAAATACAGAAAAAAACTCTGATAGTGAAAAAAGTTATTAAAATATAAAATAATGGTTTCTATTTTAATATACTTTAACTTATAATTTATTCCTGTGATGGAAAGCTGAATTTTCATCAGCCATTATTAATTCTATATAAATGTTCTAATATGCTGATTTGTTATTAGAATTATCTACGTTGGCACCAGTTTTTTTTTTTTTTTTTTCAGGATTCTTTTATGAATAAAAAGTTGAAAAGAATAACATTTATTCACAATATAAATATTTTCAAACAATATAAGCCTTTGCTATCACTTTTTAGCAATTTAACACATTCTTGTATCCAAAGTATTAATCTCTTGCAAAAAAAAAAAAAAAAAAAAAAAGAAAGAATAAAAATGTAATGACCACAAACTTTTGAACAGTGTATATTGTTAGAAAACATTTCTATTTTAAACAAATGCTGTTCTTTTAAACTTAATAATCCTGAAAAAAGTATCATAGGTTCCAAAAAAATAAAATAAAATAAAAATTCATTAGGTAGCACAACTGTTTCCAACACTGATAATAAATAATTTTTTACGTAATAATATTTCACAATATTACTTTTTTTTTTAATCCAATAAATGCAGCATTGATGAGCATAAGAAACATTTTTAAAAACATTAAGAATAATGACAACTAAATAATGACTGTTTCACGATTTCAAGTTTAATTTTGTTTTCAGTGGTTAAATTTTGTAAATAGAATCTCATTTGATTTATAATATTCCAGTCATCCATCTGTCTATCAACAGTTGAGGTCAAAAGTTTACATACACCTTGCAGAATCTGCAAAATGTTGATTATTTTATTAAAATAAGAGGGATTATACCAGGGGTATACCAAACTTGTTCCTGGAGGGCCGGTGTCCTGCAGAGTTTACCTCCAACTTTCCTCAACACACCTGTCTGGAAGTTTCAAATATACCTAGTGAGACCTTGATTAGCTGGTTCAGGTGTGTTTGATTAGGGTTGGAGCTAGATATTTCACGCTTTCTAACAATGACTATGATTTTGAGACCTATCTTTTCACACTGAGGACAACTGAGGGACTCATATGTGACTATTACAGAAGGTTCAAACACTCACTGATGCTCCAGAAGGAGCCGGGGGGTGAAAACTTTTTGAATTTTAAGATCAGGGTAAATTTCACTTATTTTGTCTTCTGGGAATCATGTAAGTAACTTCTGTAGCTTCCAAAGGGCAGTACTAAATGAAAAAAAAAAAGATATTTAGGCAAAATAAAGAGGTCAAAAGTTTTCACCCCCAGCTCTTAATGCATCGTTTTTCCTTCTGGAGTATCAGTTAGTGTTTGAACCTTTCTGTAATAGAGTCCCTCAGTTGTCCTCAGTGTGAAAAAATGAATCTCAAAAACATACAGCCATTGTTGGAAAGGGTTTAAAAACAGAAAAATCCTAAAAATACACAGAAAGAATCTGTGGGACCTGAATTTTTCTGTAGAATTTTCTCTTGTGGATGTAAACGTCATTTATGTGAAATATCTTATTCAGGTCAGTACTAAATAAAAAATAACATGCATTTTATATGATCCCTCTTATTTTGGTAAACTAATTAACATTTTGCAGATTCTGTAAGGTGTATGTAAACTTATGACCTCTAGACTATACATATGGTGATTCTGTAGCCAAGATGTATACAAAGTTGTGACAGTTGTTCAGTCAAAACTAGCAGTTCGGGTAGAAAATGGAAGTCTTTACAAGATAATAAAGCTGTGGGTTTAGTGCCGAAGGGTTCACTCAGACCGCAACATAAAACCTTCATTCATGTTTTTCCAACATCGTCTGCATGCTTCAGCATTAGCACATGAATAAGTGGGGCAGTGGGCTTGTGTGAGATTGAGCGAGGTGAGCATTACTTTAACTGCAGCCAGACTCTCTCTCAGGCCCTTCTCAGGTTACCAAATCAAGCTATGCAGCTCATAATCTTAATCATGTTGTGTTTATGCCTATTTTATTACTGGTTTCAATTCTTTATTTTCCCATGTCATCTTAAATTTTGGGGTACGTGATTTATTTCTGTTCCAGACATGCTATTACTCTTGTACTCCTGTAGTTTTCCATAAACAAAGAAAAGATAACACTATGAATTTTTTTCCTGCTAAATGCCTTCTCAGCACGGCAGTCGGGAGCCGCAAACCACACTGGAATTTACAGAGCGGTAGTGCTGCCGTTTGATCTTCTTTAATGGCACAACCGTAACTGGCTGGAAATAAGATGCTATCTCAGGTCTGATCTGATCTTTTCTCCTCCAGCTTTGTTTCTTTGCTCAGAGATGTGACTCTTACACATTCCTCTGAGTGTGAAAGATGATTGACGTCTCCACGCTCAATTTAAAGCAGCTGACCGCAAAATTTTGTTTATTAACAGAGCTTGGAGTGAGTCTGGGATTTAATTTCCTCCGCTGGCAAACATGAGACCCTCCCAAACACTAACTCAAGTCAGCACATTTTTGGATGGCACAATTAGTCACTTACCCGTCGAGCCCCACAGAAATGTCTCAATAGTATGTAGTAATGCTCAGATGGTTCAGTCCTACTATTACTCAACTGTATGGAATCCGTATTTGAGAAAGTAATGACAGACTTGCTGTGCATTTTTGCATTGAATTTCATTATATAGTGGTTAGTTCTTACAACAGAAGTGTAAAATGTATTCAGGCCAAAAAATCTGAAAAGACTGTGTTCACAGGGTCTGGGTTCTGATGGTTAACAAATGGTTCCCATACACTGAAAAAATATGATTTTTTTGAAAATATTTTTAATTTCTTTCTACATGATTAGGATAAAATTGGGATTTTACTTTCAGAAATCAACTGTTAAACTGTTGCTTAAGACTTTTTAATTTGTAGACTGTAAGTTAATTCTGTTCTGTCTTTTTGTTTTCTAAGGCCTATGCCAAGTTTGCTGGTGCTCCTCTCAAAGTTCACAAAATCACCAACCCATGGAGAAGCCCTACAGGTAAGTTTAGCACTGGAGCGCTGAACCAAAGTTCTGCTAGAATCACATCAGGCTTCACTGGTCATCTGATACATGAAGTCGTTAAAGTGAGTTACTGCCATAGACTGAAAGACAGCTTGCATGGGGGAACATTAGAGTGGTCATTACACCCTCTTTCAGTTTGGGTCAGAGTTCAACAGGTCAATAGGTCAGGGATCCACTGACTCTGGAACCCCTTGAGGAGAGCGTTAGGTTTGAATACACTTGTACTTAGGGCAGGGTGTTGAATTGTTCTCAGATTTTCTCCAGTAGGGTTGAAATGCGAGTTGTTTTTCTCTAACAGGTACTCTGCCTGCTCTGAAGACCAGGGAAGAAGGAAGCATCTCCCAACCCAGTAAGATCATCATTCATCTCAGGAAACAGGTGAACGACCCCATTCAAAACCTTTAGAAAGAGGCCACTGCCACACATACACACACTCAACAGGTGAGGATTAGATCCTAAAGCTCCTCAGCTCTAAATCAAGATCTACATCCTTAGAAAACAGGTGAAGGATTTTCCTTGAACCAGTTTATGAGCCGATGCTAAACAGGTTGTTAGAGGATGTTGAGTGATGTAATGACAGCTGTTCTGAAGCTTCTTGTAAAGGAAATAGTTAATGACATCTGTAGTTGGACCTGGAAACCTGTACCTAGAATACATATACGGACTATTCTACAGAATTGGTCCAAAGTAAAGGTCATTTCACACTGAGTCCAAAATTTTCACACGTTAAAAAATAAATACGACCTCATGTTATGTCAATAACGTTTACACACTGCCCCGAAACTTTCGTCCATCATAAAAAAAATTCAGATCGGGTTCGATTTTCTGCATTTTTCGCATCCGTAGCAAGCATTTTGAGAGGCGTTTTGACAAATCAGAGCCACCGTACAAGCGAACAGAAATTAGTGGTCTTCGTTATAATATGTGGCTCCAGTAATGTTAGCAAAGCATCAAAGTTTACTGACATTCAAAAGTAAACTTTGAATTGCCCGGGATAATCCCGAAGCTCCCTAAGGAGGTGCGCACAAAAAGTATTCACCTTCCTCTCTATATCTTATAATTGGATGGACCCAATATGTCCTTTCTTTTTCCCTTTTAAGAAGGTGGACAACAAAATCATCCTCACTGCTTGAAGATTCCATTGTGTATTGTTTTGCGAATTTTTCCGCAACGGATGAATTAATACGTATCGGACTCAGTGTGCAAGGTTTCTGTGGGTGACAAATTTTTAGAATGACAAATAAGAAAAAATTCAGTGTGCAATGACCTTAAAGGAGAAGTCCACTTCCAGAACAAAAATTAACATATAATGTACTCACCCCCTTGTCATCCAAGATGTTCATGTCTTTCTTTCTTCAGTCGTAAAGAAATTATGTTTTGAGGAAAACATTTCAGGATTTTTCTCCATATAATGGACTGATATGGTGCCCCGATTTTGAACTTCCAAAATGCAGTTTAAATGCGGCTTCAAACGATCCCAAATGCGGTTGTAAATGATCCCAGCCGAAGAAGAAGGGTCTTATCTAGCAAAACAATTGCTTATTTTAATAAAAAAGTAATACAAATTCTATACTTTTTAATGTCAAACGCTCGTCCTGTCTTACTCTGCTTGGACTGTTTTTATTCTGGTTCATGACAGTTAGTGTATGTCGCAAAACTCCCATCTCATGTTCTCCCTCAACTTCAAAATCGCCCTATATCGCTGTTTTACCTTTTTTGTTAAGGGTGTTTGATCTTTTTTTGCATGTTCACTTTGCAAAGACTGTCTTGGTACTTCTGCAGTGATGTAGGATGATTTTGAAATGATTTTTGAAATTGAGGGAGAAAATACGGTTAGAGTTTTTTGACATACCCTAACTGTCTTGAGTCAGAATACACAGAGTTCAAGGACTGCAAGGTAAGACGAGCGTTTAAGAATAAAAAGTATTTAAATTGTACTTTTTTATGTAAATAACCGATTGTTTCGCTAGATAAGACCCTTCTTCCTCGGTTGGGATCGTTACAACATTTGTGATCGTTTGAAGCCGCATTTAAACTGCATTTTGGAAGTTTAAAATCGGGGCACCATATCAGTCCATTATATTCCAAGTTTTGGAATATTTGTCCTCTCCCCAAGTTTGTCACTACCTAACCACAGTATTTCTTTTAATTGGAAGGGTTATATTGACCTATTAACATTTTGCTTGCATCTAGATTCTAATTTTTCCTTTTTCTTTGTTTTTATTACAAATTTTTCAGGGGTAAATCAATAAAAATTACATTTTTAATAATATTTCAAATGTAATTTATGAGTTTTGTTGTATTTTGAATCCAGTTTTTCTTTGTAAAAGGCAAAAAATTGATCATACTGATTTGGGTTATATTGACCTATTAACATTTTGCTTACATCTAGATTTTTTTTTTTTTTTTTTGCTATTTTATTACTAATTTTTCAGGGGTAAATCAATAAAAATTACATTTTTAATATTTCAAATGTAATTTATAAGTTTTGTTGTATTTTGAACCCAGTTTTTCTTTGTAAAAGGCAAAAAGTTGATCATACTGATTTCAGAGTTAAGGATTCATTAGTTTGAATATACAGTCATGTGAAAAAGTTCAGACACCCTATTGAATTTGATGGTTTTCTGTATCAGGACATAATAAAAAAAATATATATCTGGTCCTTGGCAGGTCTTAAAATTTGGAAAATAAATCGTCAGATAAACATCATCACATGACATATCACACTGTGTCATTATTTATTTAACAAAAATAAAGCCAAGATGGAAAAGCCACGTGTGACATGGTTAGGACACCCTATGAGTCAATTGCCTGTAGATCCACTTTTAGCAGCAATAACTTGAAACATTCATTTTCTGTGTGACTTTATCAGTTTCTCACATCGTGCTGGAGGAATTTGGACCACTCTTCTTTTCAGCGTTGCTTCAGTTTATTGAGGTTTGTGGGCCTTTGCTTATGCACAGCTCTCACCACAGCATTTGAGTCAAGATGAGCTCTGGACTTTGACTGGGCTATTGCTACACCTTGATTCTCTTCTTTTCAGCCATTCTGTTGTAGATTTGCTGGTGTGCTTGGGATCATTGTCCTGTTGCATGACCCGATTTTGGCCCAACTTTAGATGTCGCACAGATGCCCATACATTTAATACAATTAATATACAGAGGAGTTCATGGCCAACTCAATCACTGTGAGGTGCCCAGGTCCACCTCAAAACAAGCCCAATGGTATGAGGTGTTTGTGCTGATATGCTCTGTAGGTTTTCACCAAACTTGGCACTGTGCATTATGGCCAAACATCTCCACTTCGGTCTCGTCTGTTCAAAGGACATTATTCTTCATTATTCTCATTATTACTCTGTTTTGTTCAGATGTAACTTTGCAGACCTAAACTGTGCTGCACTGGTTTTTTTTTTCTTTCTTTCTTTCTTTAGATAGAAGAGGCTTTCTTCTGCCAAGCCTTCCAAACATGCCATTTTTGTCCCATGTTTTTCTAATGGTATTGTCATGAACTTTCATTTAACATGTTAACTGAGGCCTGTAGAGTCTGAGGTGTAGTTCTTGGGTTGTCTGCCATTTCTCACGGTCTGATCTTGGGGTGAATTTTCTGGGACGTCCACTCCTGGAAGGAGAGGTGTCTGTTTTAAATGTTTTCCACTTGTGAATAAACTTCAAATTGTTTGGAAATGGCCGTATTACTCTTCTCAGATCGATGGCAGCAACAATTGCTTCTCTAAGATGATTGCTGATGTCTTACCTCCTAGGCATTGTGTTAACACACACCTGAAGGCTCCAGACCAGCAAACTGCCAAAGCTTATGCTTTTATAGAGGCGCTCAGACTTGCTGATGATCAGTTAATCAAAGGTATTTGATTAGCAATGCTTGACTTATTTACCCTCTTAATTCCAGTGTTAACAGTAAGGGTGTCCTAACTTTGTCACACATGGCTTTTCCATTTTGGCTTTATTTTTGTTCAGTAACTAATGACACGGTGCAATTTGTCATGTGTTGTTGTTCATCTGAGGTTTTATTTGAGAAATTTTAAGACCAGCCAAGGACCAGTTCTTTTTTAATGATATTTATTGTCGCAACAGCACATTTTCAGTAGTGAGTGTAATGCTCTGGTAGCGACCACTTCACATTACAGAGTTTTATTTTTGCATGCTAAAACACTTCTAAAACATACTAAAATTCTAAAAATTTGCATAATTGTACTTAAATTGTGTTTTTTTTCCCCCAGATATGAGGATTTTGTGTTCCTTTTTGTCACTACCCAAACAATGGTGACATGTTTTGGTAGTGACTCTTCTGAACATTTGGTGGAGTTTCGGTAGTGACATCTTTGTTTTTTGGGTGTTTTAGATACTTTTGAACGTCAAAGATGCTAATCATTACATGGTTAGCTAGCACAGTTCTGATTAGTGGTATACATACTGAAACCTAATGTTATGGAATAACTCTCCAAAAAGTGTGCTTAATTGCAGAAAAAGGGTGTTCGTTAGTGACCTTCCTTAAAGTTACATACAGATTTTTCAGACTTTTAAACACGTTTACCTCAGAATGATGAGACCCATCTATTCACACCTTGAAGCTATGAGAGAGGGGGACACAGGAATATTTCCTGATCATAAATGTATTGGTTTACTTCAGTCTTGGCCAATAGACTAACACATACACTGTTTCCAATATTTGGGGTGAGTAAAATTTATTTAAGACATTAATACTTTTATTCATCAATGATGCAATTGATTGATCAAAAATGACAGTAAAGACATGAATAGTATTAAATTTCACAGTACTACTGTATCTTTGATCAAATATATGCATCTTATTAAAGAATAAGAGACTTCTTTCAAAAACATGAAATCAAGAATGTTAGTGTATTTAATTGGCACTAATTGTTGCTCATTCTGAGCGTTAGTGTAGAGAAAATGCTAGCATAATTGCACACCTTTGTATGCTAACATGTATAATTCAAAAGATGGAAATGCACAGATCTCAGTAAAATGATTGTAAAATCCCGATTGAAAATTCTGTCACATTTTTTAAAAATGTTGAAACATGAAGTAAAAGTTAAGTCAGGTTATGTCACTTAATTATTTTATAAAGGAAAAAATTCTGATTATTCTTTGTTGGTGACATTGTTGATGTTAGTTGTAGCTGTCAGGAGAGTGGTTTCTCAACAAGAGCTTTTGGTTTGTATTTTAAAGGCGGTGGGTACAGCATGACCTTTTATAGCTTGTTAGTGGTGAACTAAGAGCGTGCACAGCATGTCTGAGTGACTCCCATGAAAAACACATGGAAATTGACTCATTTTATTACTTAAAACCTTCCCTTGTTGTATCCATTTAGTCCTTGAGAGGGGTTTTGGCTTTGTATTAGACATCCAGAGATGTCCAAACACATCATGGTCAGTTACATTCACTGCTAACAGTTACATTAACAGCTGCTGTCATACTGCAGCTGCTGCTTTGATTGTTAGTCACTACTTTCTCAGTAGATGAGCAGCACAGTACAATTCAGGGCAAATGTGATGAGTGCTTTTGACAACTGTTGTTAAATACTGTCTGTTGTATTTCAGAAGTACAATGCAGACTATGACCTATCAGCAAAGGAGGGCGCAGATACACTTGCCTTTGTCTCTCTACTGGAGGAGAAACTGCTACCTGCACTGGTGAGGACTTGGAGTGAGCAGCAAAAGACAATAATACACTATATGAACAAAACTATTGGAACACATCTCTTAATTATTGAAGTCAGGTGTTTTAGACTGCCACAGGCATATAAAATCAAACGCCTAACCGTGCTGTGAACATTTACAAACATTTGTGAAAAAAATTGGTCATTCTGGGATGTATTTCCCATACAACAATGTGACTCGTTTATTAAAGGAGAAGTCCACTTCCAAAACAAAGATTCAGATATAATGTACTCACCCCCTTGTCATCTAAGATGTTGATGTCTGTCTTTCTTCAGTTGTAAAGAAATTGTTTTTTGAGGAAAACACTTCAGGATTTTTCTCCATATAATGGACTGCTGTGGTGCCCCAATTTTGAACTTCCAAAATTCAGTTTAAATGCAGCTTGAAACGATCCCAAATGCGTTTGATCCCAGTCAAGGAAGAAGGGTCTTATCTAGCGAAACGATCGGTTGTTTTCATAAAAAAATACAGTTTAAATACTTTTTAATCTCAAACACTCATCTTGTCTTGCTCTGCCTGAACTCTGTGTTTTCTGGCTCAAGACAGTTAGGGTATGTTGAAAAACTCCAATCGTATTTTCTCCCTCAACTTTAAAAATAATTTCAAAATCATCCTACATCACTGCAGAAGTACCGACCCAGTCTTTGCAAAGTGAACATGCAAAGAAGATCAAACAGCCTTAACAAAAAAGGTAAAACGGCGATATAGGTTATAGCGATTTTGAGGTTGAGGGAGAACATGAGATGGGAGTTTTTCGACATACCCTAACTGTCATGAACCGGAAAAAAGAAACAGTCCGGGCAGAGTAAGACAAGATGAGCGTTTGACATTAAAAAGTATAGAAATTGTATTATTTTAATTAAAATAACCAATCATTTCGCTAGATAAGACCCTTCTTCCTCAATTGGAATGTTTACAACCACATTCGGGATTGTTTGAAGCCGCATTTAAACTGCATTTTGGAAGTTCAAAATCAGGGGAACCATATCAGGCCATTATATGGAGAAAATGCTGAAATGTTTTCCTCAAAGAACAAGCCTCACGTCACAAAGTACAATCTCAAACACTGGGTGGAGTGAAGTAAAACATGCAGATACTGGACTCTGGAGCAGTGGAAACCTGTTCTGTGGAGTGATGAATCACTCTTCTATGTTTAGCTGTCTGATGTGAATCTGGGTTTGGCAGACACCATGAGAATCTGGTGTCGGACTGACTGATTTGTGCCAACTGTAGAGTTTAATGAAGGGAAATAATGGTATGGGGATGTTTTTCAGGGGTTGCACTAGGCCCCTTACTTCCAACATTGTGGAAATAGTTCAGGGAAGGTCCATTACTATTCCCGCATGTCTGTGCCCCAGTGTACAAATCCAGGTCCATAAACACATGGTTGGATGAGTTTGATGTGGAAGAACTTCACTGGCCCACACAAAACCCTGACCTCAAGCCCATCAAATACTTTTGATATGAGCTGGAACGGAGACTGTGAGTCAGGCCGTCTCATCCAGCATCAGTGCCTGACCTTACAAATTCTCCACTGGATGATCAGGCAAAAATGATGACAGAAACACTCCAAAATCTAGTGGAAAGCCTTCCCAGAAGAGTGGAAGCTGTTATGGTTGCAATGGGTGAACCAAATCCATATTAAAGGGGACATATGATGTTGTTAAAAAAATATTATTTTGTGTATTTGGTGTAATGCGGTTGTGTTTATGCGGTTTAAGATAAAAAAAAAAACACATTATTTTCCACATACTGTACATTATTGTTGCTCATCTCTGCCCTGCCTTTCTGAAACACTTCGATTTTTACAAAGCTCATCGTTCTAAAAAGCGCGGTGTTCTCTGATTGGTCAGCTATCCGGTGTGTTGTGATTGGCCGAATACCTCAAGCGTGTGATTGGAAAGTTACGCCCCCTACTATGTTGTGATGCTGTTTTCCAGCGTGACAAGATAAAAACAATAAAACCCATTATAAATGAGGCATTTGTTGCATCCAGTGTAGACATAACTACTAATTATAATGACTCATACTGTCTTTTTATGTGTTGTCTTGCGTCGCGTAAACATAACACCATGTCTGCATTTGTCATCGTAGAAAAACAAACAACAAGCACTACTCTGCACTGCCCAAAACTTGTGTTTGAATAGTCAGTAGCAAATTCTTTAAAGGGGTCATCGGATGCTAAGTTCACTTTTACATGCTGTTTGAACATTAATGTGTGTTGGCAGTGTATGTACAAATCTACCCTAAAATGATAAAAATCCATGCAGTGGTTTTTAATTAATCTGTAAAAATAATATCCCCTTTTTCAAATCAAGACATTCTCAGATGCCTGTCATTGTGGCATCACACCAACAGAGGCCGCTCCCACGATAGTTGATTGACATGAGCTTCTTACCTTAGATCAGCTGTAACAGTCCGCCCTCTTTGTTTCAATGCCGGAGCAGTGATGTAAATTAGACCAGAATATCTGCAATTGAGCGATTGAGGTGTTTTGTTGCTGGATGTAATAATGAACATAGTGGTCGTCATTTACTCCTGACATCTGAGCTGCTGAAGATGCTGTAGATTACATTTGTTTGTGAAGGAAATGCACCTCCCTGATCTACATATATCCGTCTATGTTCACGCAAATCATTTGTGATCCAGCTTCACTTACAGCAGAAATGAGTATAAGGGTTTTTTTATGAATCTTTGCGATCGTCTTTCCTAATAATGTGCTAGTTAGCAAGTTTAGCGGCTAAACGCAGCTAATGCGGCTAAAGTAAACAGACTCGTCACATCACAGAGAGAAGAGAGGGGCGGGGCAAGCAGAGCTCATTTGCATTTAAAGCAGCCTCGACCAGAATGAGATGATTTTTGCAGAGCTGATTTTGGCAAGGTAAAAAGGGTGTTGTTTTACACAACCACTGAGGATTTTTAACCAAAGTATATTATAGACTTTTCATTAAGACCCTAAAGAATCAGATCAACTTGTGGAAAATGCATCCAGCTTTAAATATAAAAATGTACTTACAGGCTGTGAGTCAGAAGCGCCAGACTGTCCTTGCACAGTTGGAATTGCCCCACTTTATAGCCTTAACCCTTTGTGTACAGCTGGCATTGTAGGCTACTCTCCCAGGTTCAGGAAACAGTCCTCCGTAAAATACACAGCACCCACTTGAATATTTGCGTTGTACTGTTCCAGAACAGTGTTGTAAATATAACTTAACCACTGATTTCTAATTGTGTCCTCATTTGGAAGGCTAAACAAAGGGCTTTCGCAATGAAACACAACTGCCATGTCTCCACAACATGGCGGCTGCAACAATACTATGTCCAGTATAAAAAGTTACACTTTCTTTCTTTGCACATACATATGGGCAGTGTTATGCAAATCCACCCACACTGTGACGTAGACATGTGGGGCCATGTTTGAACGAGCCATTTTAGGAAGGTGTGGCTGAGTCTTAACTTTTAAAATAAATATCTCTTTGGGTTTGGGACTTTACAGCTTTGAAACTTTACAGATCTTGTATATGCACAAACAGCTTGTAACACTCAAAAGACAAAGAAAAACAAGAAACTGCATCATATGACCCCTTTAATGCATATGTATTTACAAATTAATGTCATTGTAGTCACTATTAGTGTAATAGTCAAGGGTCTCAATACGTTTGTCCATATAGTGTAACTGAATAATACATTTTCATAGCCACAATACTGTATGCAAACTTTTAAATGTTAAAGTTCATATGGCTCATTGCAAAGCTTTTTCTTCTTGTGTTGAACTCTGCATGATGACACCATTCAAATACTGATTGTTTGATCTTCACTGTCCCCCTGAGGACATCTGTCATGTTTACTGATGTGCAGTACAGCCTGTTTTCCTCTTTAAAACTGTAAAATGGAGACATTAACAGTCTTAGTGGAACTTCAGTGGAGTTCTGAGAAGCCCCATTTGTTTCTGAACCCTTCTTTCTGTGTAGATCTACACACTGTGGATAGACTCTAAAAACTATGTGGATGTTACACGGTGCTGGTATGCAGAAAACATCTCCTTCCCTCTCAACTTCCTGCTACCCAACCGCATGCACAGCCAGCAGCTGGAGAAGTTGAGGCTCGTGAGGGAAGACCCAGTCCTGGAGCCTGGTGAACAGCTGGAGAAAGAGGTGAGTATGGGAAGAAGAAGAAATGAAGATTTTAGTTTAAACTGCTTCACCCAAAAGTGAAAGTTTGCTGTTAATTTACTCACCCTCAGGCCATCCAAGAAATACTGTAGGTTAGGGGTATGCGATACTGACAAAGGAATGATATATTGATATATTGATAGATAACAATAATTAAACAATTTTGTGTGTTTTTGTGATGGTACCTTGGCTGGTTTAGGCCTGTCATGGGTAAATAAATAAAACACCAAAACTGCCAGTAACCCTGCCTTAATGAGTGATTCATTGAATCATTCATTCAAATGATTTGTTCAAACAGCTGATTCATTTAGATACTAAACAAGCAACTGTCTTTATAAATGGATCATTGAATCATTCATTCAAATTATTCATTCAAAATGCAGGAACAAAACACTGCACTGTTTTTTGAACAGTATGATTCTTAATGTTTTTTAAAGAAGTCTCTTCTGCTCACCAAGCCTACAATAGTAAAATTTTAAAATGTTTTAACGATTAAAATAACTGCTTCCTTATAGAAGTTATATAAGTATTATAGAAGTTTTTTTTATTATTATTTAGCAAGGAAGCTTAAAATTTATCAAAAGTGAAGATAAAGACATTTATAATGTTACAAAAGTTTTCTATATCAGGTAAATGCTGTTCTTATGAACTTTATATTCATCAAAGAAACCTGAAAGCAAATCAGAACATTAGAATGATTTCTGAAGGATCATGTGACTGCAGTAATGATGCTAAAAAAAAATTTGAAATCACAAGAATAAATTACATTCTACTAAAATATATTCAAATAGAAAACTGTTTTCCTTTTTTTTTTTTTTTTTTGCTGTACTTTGGATCAAGTAAATGCAGGCTTGGTGAGCAGAAGAGACTTCTTTAAAACAAAAACATTTAAAAATCTTACCGTTCAAAAACTTCTGACTGGTAGTGTAACTCACTCAGTATTAACTTCTTGATTATTGAACTCTTGTATAAAATTAATACAACAAATGCAATCACATTCACATGCTATTATTTGGGAAAACGGTGATATTGCTTAAAGGAGAAGTCCACTTCCAAAACAAAGATTCACATATTGTGTATTCACCCCCTTGTCATCCAAGATGTTTATGTCTTTCTTTCTTCAGTCATAAAGAAATTACGTCTTTTGAAGAAAACATTTCAGCATTTTTCTCCATATAATGGACTGATATGGTGCCCCGATTTTGAACGATTTTCCAAAATGCAGTTTAAATGCGGCTTCAAACGATCCCAAATGCAGTTGTAAAGGGTCTTATCTAGCGTAACGATCTGTTATTTTCATTAAAATAATGCAATTTAAATACTTTTTAATCATAAATGCTTGTCTTGTCTCACTCTCCCTGAACTCTGTGTATTCTGGTTCAAGACAGTTAGGGTATGTCGAAAAACTTCAATCGTATTTTCTCCCTCAACTTCAAAAATCTTTCCAAAATCACCCTATATCGCTGCAGAAGTTCCAACCCAGTCTTTGCAAAGTGAACATGCAAAGAAGATCAAATACCTTTAACAAAAAAGCTAAAACAGCGATATAAGATGATTTTGAAGCTGAGGGAGAACATGAGATGGGAGTTTTTCAACATACCCTAACTGTCATGAACCAGAAAAAACAGTCCAGGAAGAGTGAGACAAGACGAGTGTTTGGCATTAAAAAGTAAATAAATTGTTTATTAAAATAACAGATCGTTATGCTAGATAAGACCCTTCTTTCTTAGCTGGGATCGTTTGAAGCTGCATTTAAACTGCATTTTGGAAGTTCAAAATCGGGGCACCATATCAGTCCATTATATGGAGAAAAATGCTGAAATGTTTTCCTCAAAAAACATCATTTCTTTACGACTGAAGAAAGAAAGACATGAACATCTTGGATGACAAGGGGGTGAGTAAATTATCTGTAAATTGTTGTTCTGGAAGTGGACTACTTCTTTATCATATCACATATAAATATGATAAATAAAAACCCATACAGTGATATGTTTTGCTTCATCATGCAGTGAATGCTTTTGGACTCTTAAGATGTGTATACTCATAGATACTTGATAATATCAGCTCACACATGGGTTATTTAGGATATTACTGTAGATGATAAATATCTCACACACCCCTACTGTAGCGGACCAGTAGAGCAGAAAAGAAGATTTTTAGCTGAAATTGTGGTTCTTGCTAAGTCCTAAAATGCAAGTCAATGGCTGCCATCATTTTAAATCACAAAAAAAAGCAAATACAGACAAGTTAAAATTAATACCTGTGCCTCCTGATAATCTGTTGAGGTCTTATGAAGTGAACCGATCGGTCTCTGCAAGAAACTGAACATTATTTACAACATTATTATCTGTAATCCATTGCTGCAATCTAAACACATAACCAAATTTGGGTTAGCAATTTAAGCTGTTTTAGTTTACTGTAACTTTTCTAAAATGATTTCACTAGTTATCAAGGCAGTATAATAAATGTTTACTGTATGCTAAAACAAAAGCAATCCAAGTAATCCAAAATTATGTCATCGAAAGATTATTTTATCTTATTATGTCAACATAAGCTGTTACATTCAAACCATGAGAACACATTACAGACCATTCCATTAGAGAACACATTTCTATATGTAAACTTTGTTTTGGTGGTCTACATTTGTTTCAAAGACACTTCTGGATTGTTCTGCTGGATCTCCATCATATGTTTACACAACAGAAAGAATTGGGTCAGATGACTGATTGCCATAGCAACATGTCTTTGTGTTATCACTGCTTTGGTGGGTTTAGAGGAAGGCTATGGAGGAGACAGATTTGAGCAAAAATACTGCCAGTAGTTTTTGGAAATTAAACATTTTTGTTTGTGTTTTGCTTTGTAGCTTTATCGTGATGCGTTTGAATGTATGACTCTCCTATCGCAGAGACTGGGGTCACAGAAATTCTTCTTCGGAGACTCGTAAGCAACACCTGTGTAATGTGTATGTTTTTGTTTTTGTGTGTGAGATGATGTGCATCTGTGACCGTGATGTTTCATGTGCTTGCAGTCCCTCATCGCTGGACGCGTATGTGTTTGCACACCTGGCTCCTCTGCTGAAGATCAAACTGCCAAATGGAAAACTCCAGCAGCACCTCAACTCTCTGAACAACCTGCAGCAGTACTGCACCAACATCCTAGCACTCTACTTCCCTTCTGACGCACGAGGTGCTCGCTATCACTTTATACTGCGCTAAAAAAGCATTTTGCTCTAGTATTTCTAGTAGTAGTCATAGAAGTAGTCGTATAAATATTTTATTTTTTAGTTATATTTTTGGGCTTTTTTGCCCAAAACAACAACAATGTAATTTATTATGGTTAGTTTTGGTAATAATAATAATAATAATAATAATAATAATAATGTATGAATATAATTTAAATAAAAATACAAAATAGTAGTTTTAGTGTTTTATTATTATTATTATTATTATTATTATTATTATTATTATTATAATAATAATAATAATAATAATAATAATAATGCTTGGTTTAATACAGTTTTTTTTTAAATTAAATTAACAATGATAATATAGTAGTAGGAGTGGCAATAACACTAGTAGAAAATAAGTAATATTACCCTAATTGAACTTCCAGTAAACATACGCTAATATGTTTAATTTCTTATTCCTCTTCCTAATATCAATATTAATATTAATATTAATAATAATACAAATAGTAATACAAAATTTACAGCAATAACAATTTAATTTATTATGGTTAATTATAATAATAATAATAAGATAAATTATAATTAGTAGTCGTAGTAGTAGTAGTAGTAGTATTATAAATATAATACAAATAATAATACAAAATTACAGCAACAACAATTTAATTTATTATAGTTAATTTTATAATAATAATAATAATAATAATAATAATAATAATAATATAATTAGTAGTAGTAGTAGTAGTAGTAGTAGTAGTAGTATGAATAGTATGAATATAATATAAAGAAAATTCAGAATAACTACCTTTAATATAATATTTTAGTAATAATAATGATAAAAATAATAATCCTTATTATATCATTATTAGAGGTGGTAGTAGTAGTTGTAGTAGTGGTATGAATAGTATAAATATACAGTAGTATAAATATAAATCCAAAATAATAACATTTTATGTATATCTATGTTTTATTAGTAATAGTAATATAAATATAAATATAAAAATACAAAAAGTAATACCAAAAAATTACAGTAACAATTTAATTTTTTAATGGTTTATTTTAATTTTAATTATACTAATACTAAAACTAATAATAATATTAATAATACTACTTATTTAGTAGTAGTAGTAGTAGTATGAATATAATATAAATAAAAATTAAATACTACATAATTCCCATTTTTTTTTATAAATAATAATAATAATAATAATAATAATAATAATAATGCTTAATAAGTTTTATTAAATGAAATTAACAATGATAATAAAGTAGTAGTAGCAGGAGAAGTAGCACTAGTAATAATATAATTTAATTTAGAATTATTATTATTATTATTATTATTACTATAGTTATTTTAAACTAGCCTTAATGAATTAGATCATAATTAGTAGTAGTAGTAGTAGTAGTAGTAGTAGTAGTAGTAGTTGTAGTAAATGAATATAATATAAATAATACAAAATTCAATGCAAAAACTTGTTTAAAAATTTTTTTTATTATTATTATTGTTGTTATTATTGTTATTTACAATACTGATGTTTTTTAATATAGTTCTAAAAAAATTGTTGTTAAAATGGAAAGTAAACTAAATTAACAAATAATATTTGAGCCATTTTTTTTTTTTTTTTGGACCTGGTATAATGGGAACGCAAAGACAACAGGGTTTCTTTCATTCTGTTGACTTTTTGGTCCACTTAAAGGGGTCTGAGCATGGTTCATTTAAAGTGGACTAAACAAACCTAGGGTGACCACCCAATTCTCTTCACTCTCATACAAAAGATGCTCTTTCTGTCGCTTACATGTGTAACATAAATTGGCGCATATGACGAGATGTAAATCAGTTTTTACATAGCATAATAGTAGTAAATGTATCTGTCTCACACGTGTCCTGCAAAATCACATCTACTGTTCCGTAACAGATCTATTGCCAGGTGGTCACCCTAAACTAACCCTAAACCTTTTCATTGAAACTAACCAAATTAAAATGTACTTTTTTCAGAGGCAACAAGTCGCAAGATTCACGTTCAGCCTGAAAGCAGCGATTTCGACAACGAGCCCCACAAGCGGCGTAACCAGATTCTGTCTGTTCTGTTCGCTGTGGGAGCCATGCTGGGTTACGCCATCCTCACCGGGATCGTTACGATCAAGCGTGAACGGCCCCAGCTGAAGAACTCCATCCACGATGATGGAGATGAAGACGACGAGGACTAAATAAAGAAGGAAACATGAGATGGGAGCCACAAGGGACACAAGCGCACATTAATGCTCACCTGCCATTCAGAGTGAAGCTGCATATACTATTACCTCAGTATCTCCCATCATGCATGTGCGCTCGCTTGATGTAGCCTCAAGTGAGCCCATATTGGTGCTTTTAATTATTGTTAATATAATTGTTACTATAATAGCTGTGATCTGTAATTTTGTCAGGTCTCACACAGGCATTTTGACTTGATTTACAGGTCATTAAACGATGTGACACAGTTTTATGTTTTATCTCCTAGTCTGCATTCAGGTAAAAAATGCAACATCAAAAAACACTGGGTCACATTCATCTTAAATGTTAAAAAGATAAACTCCAATATGA
This sequence comes from Labeo rohita, assembly GCF_022985175.1. Classification (NCBI taxonomy): domain Eukaryota; kingdom Metazoa; phylum Chordata; class Actinopteri; order Cypriniformes; family Cyprinidae; genus Labeo; species Labeo rohita. Next base: position 6,150,756 of record NC_066887.1, read on the forward strand.
GAAAATTGGTCTGTGCTCTATTTTAATGGTACTACTTTTTACGTTGCAATCCATGCTTGTATACATCCATTATGTTTTAACATTTTTAGACAAACTTTAAATATTATATTAATTTAGTGCAGTGACCTGATATGCTGTCCTGCAGAATAAACATGCTGTCAAGCGATATTAACGTTTCCACCGCAATGCAGTGCAGAGCAAACTTGTCTGACTTCTTATCTTAAACCAACCATCTAGGAGCTCTTTGACCACTCAAGACCAAAAGCTTTATAAATCAGCCAGATTTGAAAGCTCTCCTGAGAACTGCTGAGGACAACTTTGTTATTTCATGCCAAATATTGCAGTTAAGTCAGAGTCTGTGGCCATTATACAGCTGTGTTTCTTTGTCTCAATCTCTCACCAGAAACCCAAACCACACTGGGGTCGTCCTTTTTTTTTTTCACTAGCTTGAGCCTTCTCAAAACAACTTTACTGTCCTTACTGGTGCAACTGTAAAATCTTGACAGGAGTTCTCATTTATTGCAAAGTGTTTTGTTTGGTACAAATGCTGCTGTATATCTTCTGAATTTTGTTAGTCTATAAAAAATAAAAAGGAATCAGCATGCATGTACTTTGAAGCAGTATTTAACAGCTTCAACAACAAAGTAGGGTACACCGTTTGAAGTCTTTTTGTCTGGATTCTTTTAGCATTAAGAACATGCATCAAGGCGTCAGTGTGTCCAATATCATAGGATGAAGAGGGTTGTTTACCCAGCTTGCACATGTTTAACTTTATTGTTGTTCTATAATCTTTGGGATGTATCTTGATCAAAATTCTTTCTGGTAGACTTGTTCCAATTACGCTGCTGTTTAGTGTCAAGTTCGACATTTAGCTGAAAATTGCTGCAGCCCACATTCCCTGGGTTTTGTGATGTCTGTGTTATGTATGTAATGTGAGAGTGTTTCAGATGTGAAATGGAAGACCAAACATTGCAACCACTGTGGTGAGTCAACCGGGGTCACTCACAGTTTGGGTGAACCAATCAATGGCAAAAAGTTCCATAGGTTTGCTGCTACTAAATTATTTTTGTCATGAGTGTAAAGTTGTGTTGAATCTTAAACTAAGTGGCTTGTGTTTTAAAGTTGGTTACGTTTCAAATTCTAAAAAGAGATAAAGTAGAAAAAGTAGGCAGATGGAACATGTTAGTTAATAAGCACACGTATGTCTGCAAGATGTCTGTTAAAAATCGCTTGATCTGGAAAGCATCTGCTGTATGCAAATATCTGACAAGTCTTTACAATGTCAGTATTACATACCCTGATAGCACAGGACATGGAGATGTCTATCTGATGTCTGCATTTACATCGGGATGATGTTTTTTAGAGTGTTTGCTCATCTGCAATACATCTATAGGACGTTTCCTGTCAGATGTCAAGTAGACGTCTATTGGATGTCTTTAAGGTGTTTATGGTTTAGAATGTATGTAAAACTGACATCTTACAGATGTTTGTCAGATGTTTGTACACAGCAGATGCTTTCCATATCAAGAGATCTTTAAAAGACATCTTGCAGATGTACGTGTACTACATTCTAAATCCTGAAAATCTTAATGACATCTAATAGATGTCTATTTGACATCTCATAGGAAACATCCTATAGACTTATTGCGGATTTGCAAACACTCTAAAAAAAAAATATGACTTGCAGATGTAAATGTAGACGTCAAATAGATGTCTCTTTGATGTACCTGTGCAATCAGGGTGTTTAACAGGTGATGACTAATAGGACACTTCCCTGATAGCGCACACACATCACGGAGACGTCTATTTGATATCTGCATTTACATCTTAAAGTCATATAATAAACGTCTATTTGACATCTGATATGAAATGTCCTTTAAATGTATTGCAGATGAGCAAACACTAAAAAATACACCTTGCAGATATAAATGCAATGTCAAATAGATGTCTCCATGATGTGCTTGTGCTAACAGGGTGTTTAACTAGTAGTAAATAATAGGTCATCATCTGCAATACATCTATTGGACATTGCCTGTCAGATGTCAAATAGATGTATATTAGATGTTTTTAAGAGATTTATGATTTAGAACAGAGGTGTTCAGCCCTGTTCCTGGAGATCTACCTTCCTGCAGAGTTCAGCTCCAACCCTGATCAAACACACCTGAACCAAATAATTAGGATCTGAAGGAGCACTTGATAATTACAGACAGGTGTGTTTGATCAGGGTTGGGACTAAACTTCGCAGGAAGGTAGATCTCCAGGAAGAGGGTTGGGCACCCCTGATTTAGAATGTATTTAAAACTGACATCTGAAAGACTTCTGTCAGACGTTTGTACACAGGAGATGCTTTCCAGATGAAGAGATCTTTAACAGACATCTTGCAGACATAGGTGTGCTGTCTGGGTACATTCTAAATCCTAAACATCTTAAAGACATCTAATAAACGTCTATTTGACATCTGATATAAAATGTCCTATAGACGTATTGCAGATGAGTAAACACTCTAAAAAATCAGATGCAAGTCTCACAGATGTAAATGCAGATGTCAGATAGACGTCTCTGTGATGTACCTATCAGGGTGTTTAACTAATGGTAAATAATAGGACACCTCCCTGATAGTACACATACATCACGGAGACGTCTACTGATGTCTTCATTTACATCTGGAAGATGTATTTTTTAAAGCATTTGCTCATCTGCAATACACCTATAGGACATTTCCTATTAGATGTCAAATACACGTCTTTTAAATGTCTTTAAGATGTTTATGATTTAGGATGTACGTAAAACTGACATCTTCCAGACGTCTGGCAGATGTTTGTACATAGCAGATGCTTTTTCAGATCAAGTGATCTTTAACAGACATCTTGCAGATGCATGTGTGCTATCTGGGTTTGCTCATCTGCAGTACATCTATTGGACATTTCCTATCAGATGTCAAATGGACGTATATTAGATGTCTTTAAGAGATTCGTGATTTAGAATGTATATAAAACTGACATCGGAAAGACTTCTGTCAGACGTTTGTACACAGGAGATGTTTTCCAGATGAAGAGATCTTTAACAGACATCTTGCAGACATAGGTGTGCTATCTGGGTACATTCTAAATCCTAAACATCTTAAAGGCATCTAATAAATGTTTATTTGACATCTGATATGAAATGTCCTATAGATGTATTGCAGATGAGTAAACTCTCCAAAAAAAAAAATGTCTCGCAGATGTAAATGCAGACGTCAGATAGACAGTTCCGTGATGTACCTATCAGGATGTTTGACTAGTGGTGTATAATAGGACACCTCCCTGATGGTACACATACATCACGGAGACGTCTATTTGATGTCTGTATTTACATCTGGAAGACATATTTTTTTAAAGTGTTTGCTCATCTGCAATACGTTTATAGGACGTCTCCTATTAGGTGTCAAATACACGTCTATTAATTGTCTTTAAGGTGTTTTAGGATGTATGTAAAACTGACATCTTCCAGACGTCTGTCAGATGTTTGTACATAGCAAATGCTTTTCAGATCAAGTGATCTTTAACAGACATCTTGCAGACGTATATGTGCTATCTGGGTTTGCTCATCTGCAATACATCTATTGGACATTTCCTATCAGATGTCAAATTGACGTATATTAGATGTCTTTAAGTGATTTATGATCTAGAATGTATGTAAAACTGACATCTGAACTAAATAAGTTAAATATCTACTAAATGTCTTTAAGATGTTTATGATTAAGGATGTATGAAAAACTGACATCTGTCTGTCAGATGTTTGTACACAGCAGATGCTTTTCAGATCAAGTGATCTTTAACAGACCTTGGAGTTGTATGTGTTCTATCCAGGCTGTATTCATATGTCCATACAGCATATGCAGATTCAATTAATAAGGTTTGTAATGTAATTACATGTAGTCATGTCAAGTCAAGATACACACACAATTATATCTGCCCCATCCCTAAAATAAAACGTCATAAAATGTTAGGTTTTCCGGGGCCCTTGTACAGCCCTGGTGCAAAAACCAGCATATGCTAGTAGGTATGTTTTGATGCTGGTTTAAGCTGGTCCTTTGCTGGTTTATGCCGGTCCTTGATGAGCAACACATGACCAGCTAAGGACCAGCTTAAACCAGCAACAAAACCAGCATATGCTGTTTTTTCACCAGGAAGTTTATTGCATTGGGCCTCCTAGCTAGCGACATCCCTGTTAAAATACTAGAACGTTTTAAGTGACATGTAGGCTAACCATTTGTAGGCAGTAAACAGTTGTTGTGTATTCATTCATTCCTGCATTCATTCACATGGTCCATTTACAAGTTAGGCAAAGCGTGTTTTGGCGCCAAACGCTAGTGAACTGAGGAGGTAACCATAGCAACAATGAGCTAACAAGAGCGGTTATCCCTACAAAACATTGACAAAACATTAAAATAATCTTGTCATTTATAAACAAACAAACTAACAATACACACATACACAAGAAAGACAAACAAACGAATTGAGTCTCAACGGATTTCGCCCTCAAAGTTATCCAAGCTTTCGCATAGCTTAATTATGTAACTCTGGGCGTCGTCTTCATTCACAGAACCCAAACTCACTAGATTTATTTTTAGTTTTTCTAAACAAAACGTTCAAAGATATTTTATTTGCGCGGTGAAATTCAATCTGAGAGGAGCTCAGTGCGGTATGAGGACGCAGCGGGAGAGAGCCGCAATAAATACTTGTAAGTTGATTGACAAGGCTCGTTATCTCTCCCCCTGCCGTCGCCTGCAGCTCAACTTCTGTTTCTCATTTGGGATAGAAAGTGTCGAGCTGCAGAGTCTCGGAGGACCCGCAGACTCACCCGCTCAGACACTTTGAACCCCGGGCCGGTCAGGTCACAACGACTCAGAGAAAACGGTCAGCGGGTTTATGTGATGTTATGAAGCTCTTGGACGCTTTGAGCTCTTCGTGTCTTTGGGAAACGAGAGTTTAACTGGATTATATTCTAATCGGTTTATTAAATATCGGCTCCAGGATGGAGTTCAGGAAAATTGTACCAAATCTGCTTGTACTGTATGTTGCGTTCGGACACTTTTCCGAATCGTCGGAATTTAAAGGTTAGTTTTTTTTTTTATAAACGTAGTATAAACTCTGATTTGTTTGTTTTTGTTGTTGTTGTTGTTGTTGTTGTTGTTTTCCATTGGACTGTAACGCTGCTTTTCTTAAGTTTATTGTGACAATTACAAGTGATTGTGTAAATTCAGTGCTCTCACATTTATGGTGACAGAAAGTGGTCAGCTTGTTGGCTGTGCTGTTAAACCGTTAATTCCTAACCCAAATTGTCCTTTATTGTCTCATTTCATGCTTCCCCCAGCGACCCAGTCAGTGCTCAGAGACAATGCGCCCAAACAATGAGATAATAACATGCAAATGGTAGCTGTTATCCATACAAACACTGATTGTCAGAAATCAACTTTTTATTTAGGGTCAATATTTGCTGCTTAGATTTGTTATAATAGTCATTCGTTATTATTATTGCACGTTTAAAAAACTATATAATTAAATATATAAATAACTATATTACTATTATTGGATATTCTTTCTTGGATGAAAATGTTTGCTAACAGTGTTGTGTGCAGCAAACAAATGTAAAATGTAATTATAAAAACTAGTTTGCACAACAAATAAATGGCTGAGTGATGTTTATGTAGAGAAATATTCATAAAAGAATTAAGTTAAAATGAGAAAGTGCCTCCTTTCATTCACATTTTGCATATACCAGAAGAATAGAGAAGAGATATAAAGGTAAAACGTCCTTTATCTGGAGAAAAAGAGCCAGCTTCAGTTTAGTTTGTGGTTTGCACTGTAAAAGTAATTACGTATTTTCCAGTTTACGGGACCTTTTAGGTCATAATACTAAGAAATGTGAATACATGAAATTTCATAAAACCACATGCTAGTCTAACAGAATGCCCCGAATGTTGTCCCAAATAGTTTATGAACAAAGAATTAAAAAAATTAACAATGTTTGTAAATTCCCAGCATGAAATGCAGCATGAATATAGCATATATATATATATATATATATATATATATATATTACATTTTAAATATCCTAATTTTTTAACATTTTATAAAAAAAAAGTACAAATTTACATTAGGTAATGTATTCTGAACAAACATGCCTCATCACCACCTCATTATTTGTGTGTGTGCATTATTTTCTGTTAACTCAATAGCCCATCATCAATTATTCCTTACTTATTAACTCAAAGCTTTAAATTCACCATCTTAAAAAAATCTTTGCGTTTACGCTTCTTTTAAAATTTGGTTATAGATAAAAAAAAAAAAAAAAATGTATGCATGACATATCAGTACCATATTGATTATTGCCCAATTGCAAACGCCAATTGAAAATTAAATATCTTTAGGGTTTATAGCCAAATTGCAAATATTGTGGACGATTATGCTTAATAAATAAAGGGAAGCAGAAATCATGATCACAATTAAAATACAATTTATCATGCGGCTGTATGAGTATGAGTTTTAATGCATTACAATATTCCACTGCTCCTTTAAAAAGTAACTAATTACATTAGTTACTTTTTGTGGAAAGTAATGTGTTACGTTACTTTTGCATTAGGCTGCTTTTTAAATCTGTCTGGTCTAGTTTGTTTTTAATATAAAAAGCATTTTATTTTTGTCAAATGTAAAAGCCCTTTCACACCAAACCTGTAATGAATAAGCTTGTAAATTCACGTAAATTCATGTAAATTCACGTCTGTACATTAGAGGGCGCAGCTCAAACAAACCTTTCAGTTGTGCTGCCATTCTGGATTGCATGAAAAATAGGACACAGGAGAAGAAAGTTCAACACTCTTCAGCATTAAAAAAAAAAAAAAGAAAGAAAAAAAAGAAACACAAATATGTGTATCTAAAGTCATTTTTGCTTATTAATATAGCTGAACTGAATCACAGAAGGTCAGTAGCAAAGACACTAGTTAATAAAATGGGATTAAATGCATACAGATAATTTGTGTTATTTAACATATTTAATTATTGTAGGTTTGAATCATTTTCAACTGTTTTATTCATTTTATTCACAAGTGAGATGAGTTAATGCATGTACACATTTAGTCAGAACTACAGTAAGATTAATGTTCACACAGCACGCACAACGCCTCTTGTAAATTAAAAAAGTAATGCATACTTTACTAGTTACTTTTTCCAAAAGTTTCCCATTTATAAAACATAAAACAGTCATCGTACTGCACCTGTGTTACCTGTGCATGTGACTTTCTCTTTCAGTGATTAATATATTGGAGCTCAGTGATGCACATCAGACAGTTGCAGCTATAGAGAATCTGTCTGGAGCTCTGCAGACGATTGGAGATCTGTACATCACCTCCACCTTCATGCTGCCACCCAAACTCGGTGGCGTTTTGTTCGGTCTCTATGATAAAGAGGACAACAAGAAGTACCTGGAGATTGCTGCTGTAGGCAAGATCAACAAATGTAAGCTCTTTTTGCTCATATTGTACATTTGCAAACATTTCCCCAGATGCAGTTTGTGTCTTTGGAAAGATGACCTCCTTTCTCTCCTCAGTACTGGTGCGATACTTGCGCTCTGATGGAAAAGCTCATGCTGTCAATTTACAAAATCCAGTCCTCGCTGAGGGACGCGCCCAATCACTTATACTCAGAATGAGTGGGCTTAGACGCAGTCACATAAACCTAGAGCTTTATGTAAACTGCCGTTTGGTGGACTCTGCTCAGGGCCTCCCTTCATTTGTCGGGCTTCCATCAAAGGCAGAATCTGTGGATGTTCGCACCGGACAGAAGTCTTATGCCAGGATACAGGTGATTTATTTAGGTCAACAATTAATGAACATTGTTTGCCATGCAGTCAGTGTGAATCAGAGTAACTATACAGCAAATTTAAAGGGATAGTTCAGCCAGAAATTAAAATCTGGCATTTACTCACCCTCATGTTGTTCCAAACTCATAAGACAAACTCAAAAGTGAAACTTGACAGATGTCTGTCCCTCTATTAAAGGAGAAGTCCACTTCCAGAACAACAATTTAAAGATAATATACTCACCCCCTTGTCATCCAAGATGTTCATGTCTTTCTTTCTTCAGTTGTAAAGAAATTGTGTTTTTGAGGAAAACATTTCAAGATTTTTTCTCCATATAATGGACTGCTATGGTCCGCCTGAGTTTGAACTTGCAAAATGCAGCTTCAAACGATTTATGAAAATAACCAATCGTTTCGCTAGACAAGACCCTTCTTCCTCGGTTGGGATCGTTTACAACCGCATTTGGGAAGTTCAAACTTGGGGCACCATAGACGTCCACTATATGGAGAAAAATGCTGAAATGTTTTCCTCAAAAAACATAATTTCTTTACGACTGAAGAAAGAAAGACATGAACATCTTGGATGAAAAGGGGGTGAGTAAATTATCAGTAAATTTTTATGCTGGAAGTAGACTTCTCCTTTAAAAGACAACTAAAAATGTTCACTGATATTGAAAGATATTGTAAACATAATCCACATGAATTGAGCAGTTTAATCTAAGTCTAAAGAGATGACTTTATATGATGAACAGATATAAATACATCTTAAGCAGCCTTGGTTTAAACCCCTCATGTGGAATACTATTACATATGGATTATAAGTCATATGAATTCATTTATGCAACAATATATTTTTTGTACTTTACTGTGTGACAATTTTTGTTATGTGGAATTCGATGGACATAAAAGGATATAAGGAAGAATAGAGGATATTAAAAATAGTTTTATTTGTGTTTTAAATATGGATTAAAAAGTGGGTTTGGAATCAATGTGAGGGCGAGTAAATGACAGAATCTTTGGGTAAACTAACACTTTAAAGTAGCTGCACACTTCATAAATTATATTTCAAATTGTGTGGTTTGTGCTATTTACCTGACTTAAATATGGCTTTGGTTTAATTCTTTGACCTGGCAGACAACAAAGCTGGATAGAAAAGTCTCATTAACTTATATTAAGGAGAAACTCAAGCCAAATAGACCAAAATGTCATAGAGACTCATCCATCAGCCATAACCTGGGCATAGTGCTATGATTTTTTTTATAAGACCGATGTATATATCTAATTGTCATCGTGTTTAATATACATATGCAAAGTTGTGCAGACATTGTAGTCAATGTGTTTAGTATTGTTGTAACAATCCTGATTTTGCATTGAGACCTAACGGAAAGCACACTCTCTGTTTGAGCCATAGGTGTACATTTACACATGAGTGAAGATCATTGTGTTAAACAGTGACGTGTGGAAGAAGAGGGATAACAAAATATGTAAATGTTTGTTTCATATATGCTTTAGGGCTCAATAGAGTCTGTTAAACTGGCTCTGGGAGGCTCTCTGGCTACAGCTGGTCTCCTCATTGACTGTCCATTCCAAGGAGATTCAGCTATCAACAATGCAGGTACGGCATAAGAGGAACTTGTATTGTTTTTCACCTACTATATTTAAAAATACATCCTGCACAGTATAGTATTCCATTCCAAACACTGTCATGTAATCATACTGCCCTCTTGTGACAACGCAGAAACATCACAGATATTATTCCTCCTAATAATTCATGAAATTTAAAAATGCTAAATATCTTGAAATGTAGAGAATGTGATACACAGTACCATTCAAACATTTGGGGTGAGTAAGATTTTTTAATACATTTATTAAGGATGCTTTAAATTGATCAAAATTGGCATAAAGACATTTATAATGTTACAAAATGTCAAATAAACACTATTCTTTTGAACTTTCTATTGATCAAAGAATTCTGAAAAAAGGTGCCACAGTTTCCACAAAAAATATGAAGCAGCACAGCTGTTTTCAACATTGATAATAATCAAAAATGTTTCTTGAGCAGCAAATCAGCATATTACAATGATTTCTGAAGGATCATGTGACACTGAAGGCTGGAGTAATGGTGCTGAAATTTCAGTTTGATCACATGAATAAATTATGTTTTTCAATATATTCAAATATAAAACAGTTATTTTAAATTGTAATAATATTTCACAATGTTACTGTTTGATTGTATTTTTGATCAAATGTGACCCTGGACCACAAAACCAGTCTTAAGTAGCACGGGTATATTTGGCAATATGCCATGGCAATAGCCAACAATACATTGTATGGGTCCAAATTATTGATTTTTCTTTATGCTATAAAGCATTAGGATATTAAGTAAAGATCATGTTCCATGAAGATATTTTGTAAATTTCCTACCGTAAATATATCAAAATTTAATTTTTGATTAGTAATATGCATTGCTAAGAAATTTATTTAGACAACTTTAAAGGTGTTTTTCTCAATATTTATGTATTAATATTTGTATCCTGGACAAATATTGTCTAACCATACATCAGTTGAAAAGCTTATTTATTCAACTTTAAGTTGATGTATAAATCTCAATTTAGAAAAAAAATTACCCTTATGACTGGTGTTGTGGTCCTGGGTTACAAATAAGCATGAGAGACTTTCAAAAACATTAAAATTCCTACCAACTCCAACTTTTGATCAGTAGTATAAATATATACATTTGTCTTCAAACTAGAAACATTTGATAAAATGTGACTGTTGTTTCTTTACAGTAGGCAGTGACGCTATTAACGCCATCCTTGGTAAATATCAACAAAGATTCAATCATATGTGAATATACTATCACAACTGAATTATATTCATACCTTTTCTGTGATAATAAAAATAGCTTCTCACATGGCCAGGTGATCACACCAAAGCTCTTATCGGGCAATTGATCATCTTTAACCAGATCATGGGAGAGCTGAGAGAAGATATCAGAGAACAGGTTTTTAACATTGCATGTTATTAAGCTTGAACTGGAGGATATGTTTATTACAGACTTCTGTTTTTAGTTTAAACATTGCATTTTATAAAACTGAATTATTTATGCTTTGATTTGTTTTCAGACAAAAGAGATGTCTCTCATCAGAAACACCATTCTTGAATGTCAAGTATGTGGTAAGTGATGAAGAAGGAGACTGAACAGGAGATGACAGACCAAGATTTGATAAACATGTCTGAAGATTTTTTTATAGTATAGAGGTAATATGTATGTGTGTCTCTTTGTTTTGCAGGATTCCATGAGCCTCAGTCACGGTGTCATCCTAACCCCTGCTATAATGGCGTGAGCTGCATGGAGAGCATGATGTACCCAGGATATCAGTGTGGCCCCTGTCCAGAGGGCATGACTGGAAACGGAACACACTGCCAGGACATTGATGAGGTTGTATTTAATTGTATTTCATACAGTGTTGGGCAGTAACGCATTACTTTGTAACGTGTTACTGTAATTTGATTATTTTTTTAGTAACGGAGTAATTTAACATGTTATAATTTCCAAATGAGTAATTAGAGTATAGTTACAAGCATGCGTTACCGCTGCTTTACATCATTGCCGACAGAATCTGTTTTATCATCTGGATTGTAAAAAGGGTGTTGACTAGCACATGTGACGTCCTCTACCTGAGACCTACTTTGACTGGTAAGCGCCTGTGAGGCGGATTCTACCAATGAAAACAAAGTCAGCATGGGGAGAGGAAAGTACACGTTCTGTAGCTGGAAATACAATCATTATTTTGAGTTTATTTCTGTTAAAGGAAAGAACATTATTGTGCGTTGTCAGAGGGGAAGAAAACATTTTCAACCGTGAAAAACTCTGTATCCATTTTAAAACACCTGAAAGGGCACATTAAAACTTCTTGAGAATGTACCGGGTGCGGAGAGCAACGCATCAACTTCCATTGTCTTCACATGAGTCTCTGCCTGCCCGCGCACACGCCCACAGCCGCACTCGTCTTGTCCCGCGCCGCGGGTCGACGCAACAGAGAGCGGTGCTGGGACTTCATGGGCGAGTGCGAGTGCGGGGCTGCGGGCGGGCAGAGATGAGTTGTGTGGGATGCGATAGAATAAAATGATTTGCGGGACTCGCGCAAAATAGAAATATCTAAACATAAAATATCTAAAACAAATGAATTGCTATTCATGTATTGCACAAAAGCAACAAGAACAACTACTGTAAAACAAAAATGATTAACACGCGTAAGCATAAGCAGAGTTTCTATTTATAACACGTATTTTAAACAATGTTGATTTCTGGAATGCAGTGGACAATCAGAGAATCCACTCACCGCTAGAAATGCCGTGCATTTTGCAACCACGCATGCATCAGCCTATTGCTTTTAGTAAAAATAACAGTGGTTTGTGAATGTTGATGCTTTAATAACAAATATTTTATCGGAAGTGTTTATGCTGGGATGTTAGGCAACACACAAACTTACTATTTCACGTAAATTTCGTGGATGTACAGAAAAAAAGTAATGTAACTAGTAATGTAACTAATTACTTTTGAAATAAAGTAATCAGTAATCAGTAATTTAATTACTTTTTCAGAGTAACTTGCCCAACACTGATTTCATATATTTACATGTTTGTAATTACACATTTGTAAGAATGAAGTTGCAAATTAGTACATTTAAAATGTAATATTGAATATTACTGTTAAAATTAAAGTACTTTACATGTGCTTTAGTATGTTAGTGAACACATCAAAACAGGTGTATTTTGTACTTTAAAGTAATTATTTATGTATTTTGTACTTTAAAGGCATTACTACAAACTGCATTTTTTAGATGTGTTAAAAACATAAAAGTGTACTCTCTGTAAGTTCACTGTAAGGAGCCTTTTATTTCATGAATATTATATCATCTTGGTCATTTCTTAAATATACTTTCAAGATCTGAAGTACACTACAAGTGTAAATTTAAAGGGTTAGTTCACCCAAAAATTAAAATTAGCCCATTATTTACTCAACCTCAAGCCGTTGGTGTATATGACTTCCTTCTCTCAAATGAACGCAATCATAGTTTGATTATCCTGGCTGCTTTAGAAAGGCATAGGCGGGTGTTTCTCTTCATCAGTCCAAAACAAGTCCAATAAAGCACATCCATTCATAATAAAACCGCGAATTTGATGTGTTTTTGAAAGAAAAATGTCCATATTTAAGACGTCACAACCACTTTAATCTATCTTGCGCTAACAGTCATTCACTGAAGCAGCTCTGGGCGGATGACGTAATATGTCGGCATTGTGCATGCGCCGCTCAGACGTAACAAACACGAACGTGCCGTGGAGAAACCAAAACAAATCATAAATTAGAAGTATGAAACGAGGATTTGTAAAGAAAAATGTCAGAGGATTTCGATATAAACCAAGAGGATACTGGTTTGATAAAGTAATGAAACTTTGCTTCCTTTGCTTCTGTAAACAAATGTTGGTTTTCACAAGACTCACTGGCGCATGCGCACCACAAACGTCCTACGTCATCCGCCCGGAGCTTCTTCCGTGTATGACTGTTAGCACAAGATAGATTAAAGTGATTATTACATTTAAGATATGGATATTTTCTTACAAAAACACATCAATTCGCTACAGGAGACCTTTAGTGTGAGGTACTTTTTATTATGGATGAATGCACTTTATAGGACTTGTATTGGACTGATGAAGAGAAACATTCACCCATTGCCATCATAGAGCTTGGTAATGGCTGGATAATTTTTAATATAACTCTGATTGCATTTGAAAGAATGAAGACATATACACCTAGGATGCCTAGAGGGTGAGTAAATAACGGGCTAATTTTCATTTTTGGGTGAACTAACCCTTTAATACAATTCAATACAATTTTTTGCTTTACATTTCTTTTTTATCACAGTGTACTGCTCAGCCCTGTTTCTCTCCCGAGTTGTGTGTGAACACAGCTACAGGCTTCAGCTGTGAGTCCTGTCCAATTGGATTCACTGGTCCAACACTCAGTGGCGTTGGTTTTGACTTTGCCAAGAGCCACAAGCAGGTAAAAAGTATCAAAATCCAATTACAACAGAATTTTACTTTGGAGTGAATAGGCTTTTACTGTGTGAATGTTGTTTATTTTTTCAGGAATGTGTTGATATTGATGAGTGTGCTGAGCACTCTGGTGCTTGTGTGCCCAACTCAGTCTGTATAAATACAGTGGTGAGTAAACTCAAAATTTGCATATAAATTAAAAAAAACCCCACTAGAATCAGCAAGTCAAGCAGAGCAGCAATAAGCAAAGAAACGTGAATGTGCTACTACCAAACTGACTGCTTTCTTTTCATAGGGATCGTTCAAGTGTGGCCAGTGTAAATCTGGGTTTGTGGGTAATCAGACCGCAGGCTGTTTTGCAAGGAGGACGTGTGAAACTCTGGGATATAACCCATGTGATGTGAATGCTCACTGTGTGATGGGCCGCAACAGTGACATTTCCTGCATGGTGAGAATCTAGAAATTCTAAAAACTTCACAGTAAATCCAGATCATTTCCTACCAGGGATCATTTCTCTCTGTTTTGTGTCTTGCAGTGTAACATTGGCTGGGCAGGTAATGGGAACATTTGTGGTCCAGACTCGGACATTGACGGTTACCCTGATGGGCCTCTTCCATGCATTGACAATGACAAACACTGCAGAGCGGTACATATTCATTCCATAGTTTTGCTAGACTTTTTAGGAGCGAATTCACTAAAAATGAATTGCATGTTGCAGTCCAAATAGCCTGTTAAATTGGATTGCAAATAGGTTTTATGTGTTTGAAAAGTGGCACTGTATTTCCTCCATTTTATCTACTTCATTGTACACTTTGAATAATTAACTGCTTAACTCATGACAGTTAAATCACAGCAAAATTTAGCAAAACACGTATACTTTAATTTATGCTGTGAGTTCTTAATCATTTTAGTATAAAATGCATATAAAATTGAATATCCCTTGAATAACAGTAATGCACTGAATAATAATTAGAATATTCCTGTGCAGGACAATTGTGCAAATACCCCAAACTCTGGGCAAGAGGACACAGATGGAGATGGGATCGGTGATCAGTGTGATGAGGATGCAGATGGAGATGGAATTAAAAATGTTGAGGTTACTGACCAAGAATTGTAAAAATATTTGAACAACCATTGGATATAAATCTGTTTTCACATGGACTGATTTCCTTGACAATTTCTTTTTTATTATTTAGAAACAAGTTCTTCATGTGACACATTCTTAAGCAGTAGCTATTTTAATTTTGCAGGACAACTGTCGTCTGGTGCCCAATAAGGACCAGCAGAACTCTGACACAGACTCCTATGGCGATGCTTGTGACAACTGCCCCAACGTTCCCAATGGAGATCAGCTTGATACTGATGGCAATAGCAAGGGAGACATTTGTGACAATGACATTGATGGAGATGGTCAGTCCCATTCACTTTAAACTGTTCTGTGATTTTACATCAGTGTACTGCTTTGTCTATTCTTAACACTGTATTTCTTCACAGGCATCCCTAATGTATTAGATAACTGTCCTAAGATACCCAACCCCATGCAGACAGACCGAGACGGAGATGGTGTGGGTGATGCATGTGACAGCTGTCCTGAGGTCAACGATCCAATGCAGGTTAGAAGAAGAAAGCTGTTTAATGCTAAAGGGAAGAAAAGATTGGGTCACTCTTAGGATAAAGCTGAAGGTCTTTCATCCAGGTTGAGATGTCTCAAAAAAGGCAGGGAAAGATCATCAGGTCATCCGACGATGTTAGTGCCCAGTGAGGTTGTGTATATTCAAGAAAAGCAGAGGTCCAAGCACTGAACCTTGCGGCACCCCAATATCCTAGATGTTATCACATGAACTACAAGATCCACAACACGTCTACTTAAGCAAACTTTGATCATATTTCTCAAAATATGAAGACTAAAAATGAATCATTCATAATTCACTTGTCCATCACTAGTTTGTAATTTGATAACTACAGACGCAGTAACTCATGTTAGGGTTAAAGGATTAGTTCACTTCCAGAATAAAAATTTCCTGATAATATACTCACCCGATGTCATCCAAGAAGTTATCAGTCGCAAAGAAATTGAGGGGTTTTGAGGAAAACATTCCAAGATTATTCACCATATAGTGGACTTCAATGGGGACCAACAGGTTGAAGGTCCAAATTGCAGTTTCAATGCAGCTTCAACGGGCTCTACAAAATCCCAGTCGAGTAATAAGCGTCTTAATAGCGAAATGGTCTGTCATTTTCTAAAAAAGAAAAAATTGATATACTTTTTAACCACAAATGCTCATCTTGCACTAGCTCTGCAATGAGCATACGCATCTTCACGCATTACACAATCATGTCGGACCTACATGTGGTTTCTCCTCGACTTCAGAATTGTCCAACATCGTTGTTTTACCTTTTTTTTAAAGGGCGTTTGATATTCTTTTGCATGTTTGCTTTGTAAACACTGGGTCGGTACTTCCGCCTGACATGTGTGACCTTACCAACTTTATTACGTAATGCCTGAGGTCGGGCTGGTGAAATATGAGCATTACATTTAAAAAGTATTCAAATTTTCATTTTTTTAAAGAAAATGACCAATCGTTTCGCTACATAAGACCCTTATTCCTCTGCTGGAATCATGTAGAATCCTTTGAAGCTGCATTGAAACTGCACTTTGGACCTTCAACCCACTGGGAACCACTGAAATCCACTATATGGAGAAAAATCCTGGAATGTTTTCCTCAAAAACCTTAATTTCTTTGTGACTGAAGACAGAAAGACATAAACATCTTGGATGATATGGGGGTGAGTAAAATACCAGGAAACTTTCATTCCGGAAGTGGACTTATCCTTGAATGACATCAGTTAAATGTACAAAGTACAGTATTTCTTCCATAATTGTTATTAAAAAGCATATATAATAAATACATTAAGGTTGATTGGATTTTGTGAACAAATACTGGCACTTGAGTCATTGAAGGCAAAGAGACAGGTACTGGAGCCACCCTGCTTTTCAAATATGAATGCAATGATTTCCATATTTTGCTGTTTTTGCAGTCAGATATGGACAACGATTTAGTGGGAGATGTATGTGATACAAACAAGGACATGTAAGTACATGATAAATGCTTATTTCACCCAAGAACATGTATAATTATTTTTATTTTTCACTTAAAGTGTTATACTTGATTTAAGTTAGTTCTCTTTTGGTGTTTGTCAGTTTCAATGTTCTTTCTGTGGTGAGATTCATTACTCAACAAAATCTGCTTGTCATTCATTCTTTGAAGCTCTAGTGAAAGTGTTTCTCTGCGTGTAGGGATGGTGATGGATATCAGGACACACGGGATAACTGCCCTGAAGTGCCCAACAGTTCTCAGGTGGACTCAGATAACGATGGCATCGGGGACGAGTGTGATGATGATGATGATAACGATGGGATTCCAGATATCCTTCCTCCCGGCCCAGATAACTGCAGACTTGTTCCCAACCCCAGTCAAAAAGATACTGATGGTCTGATTCTTAATTCTGTATTTTGGAAAAGCATATAGCATACTGCTAAAAGTAATATCAACTACACCTCTGACTTCTGGAGTTCATGAAGTTTGACTGGTGTTAGACAATTTTACACAAAATTTGATTAAAACTGCAAAATAGCAACTTTTTATTTCTGAGATTATATCTGGACCAAACACAATGTGTGCTGTTTTGCAGAAGTTTTTATTTTATAATAATATGCAGTAGCCAGTATACTAGTATTCTTTTCCAAAGACACCTTACATCTGTGACATATACGCTTATTGTCTTACTGATTCGATCTAAAAATAAACATGTTTGTTTCGTACCTTCTCTCCCATTAGCCAATGGGGTTGGTGACATGTGTGAGACAGACTTTGACAACGATAAGGTGACTGACTTGTTGGATGCATGCCCTGAAAGTGCAGAAGTCACTATGACAGATTTCAGGGCATTTCAGACAGTCATTCTCGATCCAGAAGGAGATGCTCAGATTGACCCCAACTGGGTAGTACTAAATAAGGTGATCATTAAATTATCATTTACATTATAATTTTAGGCTTTTGTTTTATCAGCTAGTCTCTGAGCTCTTAAAGTAGAAGTCCACTTCCAGAACAAAAATGTACAGATAATGTACTCACCCCCTTGTCATCCAAGAGTTCATGTCTTTCTTTCTTTAGTTGTAAAGAAATGTATGTTTTTGAGTTAAACATTTCAGGATTTTTCTCCATATAATGGACTGATATGGTGTCCCGAGTTTGACCTTTCAAAATGCAGTTTAAATGCGACTTCAAAAGATCACAAATGCGGTTGTAAACGATCCCAGCCTAGGAAGAAGGGTCTTATCTAGCAAAACAATCAGTTATTTTCATTTTAAAAAATACAATTTAAATACTTTTTAATCTCAAATTCTCGTCTTGTCTTGCTCTCCCTGAACTCTTTGTATTCTGACTCAAGACAGTTAGGGTATGTCGAAAAACTCCAATCGTATTTTCTCCCTCAACTTCAAAAATCATTTCAAAATCATCCTACATCGCTGCAGAAGTACCGATCCAGTCTTTACAAAGTGAACATGCAAAGAAGATCAATCACCCTCAACAAAAAGAGTAAAACAGCGATATAGGACGAAGTTGAGGGAAAACAAGAGATGGGAGTTTTTCAACATACCCTAACTGTCATGAACCGGAAAAAAACAGAGTAAGACAAGACGAGCGTTTGACATTAAAAAGTATATAAATTGTATTATTTTTATGAAAATAACCAACAGTTTCGCCAGATAAAACCCTTCTTCCTCGGCTGGGATCGTTTGAAGCCGCATTTAAACTGCATTTTGGAAGTTCAAAATCGGGGCACCATAGCAGTCCATTATATGGAGAAAAAATCCTAAAATGTTTCCCTCAAAAAACAATTTCTTTATGGCTGAAGAAAGTAAGACATGAACATCTTGGATGACAAGGGGTGAGTACATTATCTGTCAATTTCTGTTCTGGAAGTGGACTTCTCCTTTAATATATTATTGTGCACACTGTAGATAAAGTCTATGAAGTAATATAAAACAGCTTTGGTGTTTTATTTAGGGAATGGAGATTGTGCAGACCATGAACAGTGACCCTGGTCTGGCTGTGGGTACGTACATAAACACATTTTCATAGTGCCATATAGGCATCTCTGTGTCTCAACAGCTGTATTAACCTCTTTATTCTTTGTTTAGGTTACACCGCATTTAATGGTGTGGACTTTGAGGGCACAATCCATGTGAACACGGCCACTGATGATGATTACGTGGGCTTCATCTTCGGCTATCAGGACTCTTCCAGCTTCTATGTGGTGATGTGGAAACAGACAGAACAGACATATTGGCAAAATTTACCTTTCAAAGCATCAGCTCAGCCTGGACTACAGCTTAAGGTGAGCGGAAACTCAACATTAAAATTAAGGCTGTCAGTTCAAAATATGTAATTGAATTGCACATGATATGCAGATTAATTTCATAATTGAGGCAGATGAATAAAGCAATGAAAAAAAAGCAAAGCAATGTGAGTGTTACATTTTTAAGAATGCGAATTGGGACATAAATTAGGCCTGATTCAAATAGCGTTCAAAAAATTTGGGGTCAGTACAATTTTTTATTCTTTATAAAGTCTTTTATGTTCAGCAAGGCTGCATTTATTTGATTAAAATACAGTAAAACAGTAATATTGTGAAGTATTGTGTAAGAACTATTTTCTGTTTGAATACAATTTCAAATGTAATTTATTCCTGTTATTTCATGGCTGAATTTTCAGCATCATTACTTCAGCGTCACATGATCCTTCAGAAATCATTCTAATATGCTAATTTGGTGTGCAAGAAACTATTATTATTGTCAATGTTGAAAACAATTGTGCTGCTTCATATTTTTGTTGAAAAACATGATACATTTTAAGGCCAGCATTAAAGGAGAACTCCACTTCCAGAAAAACAATTCACAAATAATTTACTCACCCCCTTGTCATCCAAGATGTTCATGTCTTTATGTCTTCAGCCGTGAAGAAATTATGTTTTTTGAGGAAAGCATTTTAGCATTTAGCATACCAAAATGTAGTTTAAATGCAGTTTCAAAAGGCTCTAAATGATCCCAGCCGAGGAAGAAGGGTCTTATCTAGCGAAACGATCTGTCATTTTTTTCAGAAAATAAAATTTGTATACTTTTTAAGCACAAAAGCTTGTGTAGCACAGGCCCTGGGATGTGCGTTCATGACGCTACATACTATTAAACTACAGACCCAGTGTTTACAAGGCGAACGCACAAAGACTAGGAAGGTGCAAGTAAACGCTGTTTACAAACTAAAAGGTACAACAATGTCCTCCTCTCAAGTTGTAGGAGAAAAAAAGATGGAGTTTTTCACCATACTCAGTACACAGGCGATGAACTTACACGTGATTCATGGTAGTGATGGGAAGTTCAAATCATTTTACAGACTCTGACCTTTGAGTCTCGTTCAGCAAAATGAACAAATCTTTTTCCAAGTCATTTAGTTCATTTTAGCAAAATGTAATTCAAATGTTACGTGTTACTTCCCTAACACATCTACTGCTTACGCAAATGTTGATCACACTTCAAACAAGACAAAACTATAATGCTATAAGAAACAGAAAAGATTAATTCATTGTTTACCTGGGTCTTTAGTCTATTAGCTCACCTCACCTCTTATCTGACAAGTTTTCGGGTTTGAGTCATTCGTTCATCACGTGACAGCCCCATAAGATGAACGAATGACTCGAAAAACCTCAAGACTCGAAACAGGTGAACTAATTCCAGTACAGAACCTAATAGGATGTTGCGCATGCGCGACTGAACAAATCACTCCCCGAGACGACTCGTTCTTTACGAGTCACATTAAAGAATCGTTCAAGAACGACCCATTACTAATTCGTAGCATCGTGGATGCTCATCCCAGAGCCTGTGCTACACAAGCTTTGTGCTTACAAAGTATAAAAATTTTTATTTTTCGAAAAAAATGACATCGTTTCACTAGATAAGACCCCTCTTCCTTGACTGGGATCATTTAGAGCCCTCTGAAGCTGCATTTAAACTACATTTTTGGAGTTCAAAATCAGGGCACCAATCACATCCATTATATGGAGAAAAATCCTGAAATGCTTTCCTCAAAAAACATAATTTCCTTACGACTGAAGACAGAAAGACATGAACATCTTGGATGACAAGGGGGTGAGTAAATTATTTGTAAATTGTTGTTCTGGAAGTGGAGTTCTCCTTTAATTTAAACTTTGTGTAATAACATAAATATTTTCACTGTTGTTTTTAATCAATTTAATGCATCCTTGTTGAATAAAAGTATTAAATAAATCATACTGACCCCAGACTTTTGAATGGTATTGTATATGTGTTATATATAATTTCTGTTTTCTTCACTCTTTCAGGCAGTGAAGTCTCGTACAGGTCCTGGTGAGTATCTACGAAATGCCCTGTGGCACACAGGAGACACACCAGGGGAAGTTACTTTGCTCTGGAAGGACCCAAGAAACGTGGGTTGGAAGGACAGAACGTCCTATCGCTGGCACCTCACTCACCGCCCACAGGTGGGCTACATACGGTGAGAACTAATCTGAGTTTAAACTCTAAGAGATACACAAAACAAGTACTGAATGTCTGTTACTACTAAAACTTGGAAAAAGTGTTGTAAAGTCTGACTTTATTCTTTATATCTATGGTGTAGATTAAGATTGTATGAAGGCACAGCCCTGGTGGCAGATTCAGGGGTCTTGATAGACACCACTATGAGAGGAGGGCGGCTGGGCGTCTTTTGCTTCTCTCAGGAAAACGTCATATGGTCTAATCTTGGCTATAGATGCAATGGTAAGCAGCATGATTTGACTATCTGACAGATGTTTTTGATTGAACATTTGAGCACATAGCACATGCCTCAGACTGACTCTCTTTTTGCATACTGAACAGATTCCATCCCAGATGACTTTATGCTATACCAGAGGCAGATGAATGTGAGGACATAGGCATCCCCTCATCTCAAGAAGCTGTTTCTGCATGGGTGTTTATGTATATGTGTGTTCAGAGAGGTAGGAAGAGATAATGATTGAAATTAGTTTTTTATCTTTTGAAATCTTGAAAAGTATCAAAATTACACACTATACTGCACAAGTTTGCATTGTGCACCATCATGAGTATTATAGTGTGGTATAGGAAAAATGTTTTACTGTGCTCTCTGGGTGAGAATTAACAAACATGAAATATAAAGCTAATGGAATGAATGTTATAAAGATTTAAAAGCTATTAAGCAGTTAGTAAGGTTGTAAAATAATACAGGCAATTAAAATGACTAAATGCGTTGACTGTGAATTTGGTGGCTTGCAAACATTGTTAATAAAAATGTGTTTATGACATTCGTCCATTAAAAATATGCACAGTCGTGTTTCATTGTAAACCCCCATAATGTGTTGCCTTGGTTCAGTGATTCAGCACTTTTTCCATCTTGTTCTTCACAAAGCCTCTTTCATCCAAAGAGACTGATTGTGAAGTTATTTTGTTCGTTTCAGTACCATGGACAAGGCTCTACTACATATTTGCAATCAGTGTGCTGCAAGAATTTACTGATGAAAATAAATAAGGGCATTTAGAAAAATGTATAACAGGTGTATTAGTGATTTAGCCAAGACATAAACTATTTGGTGATTAGAAATGGTGATTAGTAGCCACAGCAGTATAAGCAAGATGAGAGTATGCCAGCAACAAGACTTAAATATTTATAGAATTAAATGTCTAAATCAAACTGAGCTGTATTTATGATGTATGCACTCTATGGCTATCCAGTGTGTTTACGTAATGTGATTGATGGGGTTTGGCTGGCACAGGGTTAATTTCAGAGATGGGAAGTAACTAAGTACAAATATATATTTTTCTGGTATCAGTACTTTACTTCACTATTTATTTTTCTGACTACTTTTTACTTTTACTCCTTACATTTTTACACAAATATCTGTACTTTCTACTTCTTACATTTTCAAACCAGGCCCATCATCATTTAAAATACTGTATGCTAAAGGACAAAATTAGTATCTACTTTAAAGTTACAGTAGTAATTTAGCAAACAAATGTTGTAAGACATCATTTTATAATACGTTTAGAGGGAGCTAGGGCAGATAACAACACAACCTTTACGACAATTAAAACCAAAAACCATGATTACTATAGTTAATCCATCGTAACCACAAATTAACCAGCTCCAGTATAAGGTTAAAAGCAGCCTAACATTATCAAAGAACATCATCACTGATTAGCCTAGCCTATTCTAGTGCAAGTTTATGCATATTAAAAAACGCTCGTGTTGTAAGTAAAGCTATCTACACTGTAGGATGAATAAATCTCTTACCACACACTGCACACGGCGCGTTACGGCTCCAACGCGGCAACCGGAGTAGATCGCGGCTTCGCATGTGTGTGGACCCCCTGTACTGCACACGTCTGCAGTGCGTTGCTCTGAAGTGGCCACTCTAGTCAGTGCTTGTGTTTGTAGCGGCTCTCGGCGCTGCATTGCTAAAGTTTGGCTAATCCCCCACCTCATCCCTACACTTGCTAAACTGTTGCTTAAATAATTATAGTTGTTGCTTAAAATAGGTTGGAAATTAACATTTATTAAGTTCAATAAATGAACATTTATTAATAAGTTGATAAATAAACCTTTTTAAATTGCTTATTAATAAATGTTCACCTTTTGATTATTGGTGATGCCTCTAGTAATTATGTGTCATTTTAAGTTCATTTTAAGCAAAAAATATAGTAATTTTTAAACAATAGTTGATATAAATAAACCCAACCACTGGGTTTTATTTAAGGCAGCATTTTTTAAAGTGAGAACTTTTAAAACTTCCTGGATTGACATTTCACTCCATAACATTAGGCCGTTTCCATTCACATGCTGTTTATTGCTGATAATCACTTTTTCATTTGCATCTTCTTACATATAAGATGGTTTCTGCGTCTTCCTCGCTTGTGTGTTTGTTCGGGATGTTCTGCACTCATTCTTGTGCTGCATAATAGCGCCCCAAGTGTATAAAGCGTTGTCTCATGAATAACGGGTCGGGGAAAGAGTTAATGCTCATAAAGAAATACAAACTTGTTATTTGATATAATAGTTAGGAGATAAATAACGCTGCCTGGCTTTTGCTTCCTCTTGAATAAAGTATCATTAGTCATTCACAAAATGTTTTTTTTTTTTTTTTTTCCCAGATCAGTATTCAGATTCAGATTTGCAATCAACCAATTTGTTTTCTTCAGTGTTTGAATATTTACATATTCATACAAGTGTTTCCTGTAATACTAGCAGGAGTTTACACACATGCAAATGAATTACAGTACATTTGTATTCTTGAAAGCACAAAGTTAACACAAACTGTGACATATAGAACTGCATTCGATTTCTAAGATCCTTTAGCATACAGCATAAAGAAGGAAATATATCAATGTTTGAGACAGAAACATTAGAGTAACAAAAACTCTGGTATCTTCAGTGAATGCTAGTACAACATGACTTGACTGCATCAGCAGCACTTTGCAGTGAAAAGCATAAAATCCACCGTAGAGAAACTTAAATAAAATAATTAGGCTGAATGATCTGATAATCTGGGATATTGTGTCATGAGGAACATTTTTGCTCCATCTAGTCTGCATAAACATACAGTATTACTGTATTCTAACGGTCTATCTTTGACTGAGGTCACATGATTGCACAGGTCTGATGTCACTGAGACAGGAAGCCAGAGAAAAAATAATAAGGTCATTGTTAGGGACATAATGTTTTCTATTTTTGATCATGTATGTATGTATGGCTGTAATAAAATACAAGTTCAGCAAAGAGCAGAAGAGCAAGTTTTGGCTATTTTGAGACTGTCATCAATGTTTCAAATGAACATGCATCTAGGTTCTTTCATACATTATTCATAAAAATGAAGTTTTATATTACTTATGCATTTCCTATTATACTATTCCTAAAGGCATTGCAATAGCATAGTTATCATACTACAGTCCTTCGTGATGTCATTTTAATGTCCTTTTTCTCCTCTCTCACTCATTTACTAATGGCCAAGAGAAGGAAATTATCCAATTGTCTGGACGTGTCTTGCAAGTTTCAAGTGCCAAAAACAACAGGGCAAAAAAAAATGGAAATCAAATATAGGGGAACATGTAATATGACCAGAAACTTCACCTGATTTTAAGTAACAATCAAGTACAGTGTTTTCGAATACAGTTCAAATAATGAGAGAAGGTCATCTTAAATGATGTCAGCTGTAATTTCTCTCATTCTGTAGAGCAGAGAAAGAAGGGACTGCAGCAGAGTTAAAATCCAAGTCATAGTCTATAGATGTTTAGACTTTCTTGCATGTGACCACTAGAGGGCAGCATACAACTGAATCTAAAATACAACACTGCAGAAAACAACAAATTTCTTTCAGGGTTAGTATGCTACTCCTTTGATTTCAGCGTGTTTTTGAGATTGCACATTCAAGTGTGTCACTATTTATATCCACCGTCATGCAGACTGGGGTTCAGTACGTGTCTTCTACCCTTGGATTTTACATGTGCTTTAGTAAGTCAGTACATCAATAAGTGTACAACTTTCAATTTGGCTTTGTATTATAAAGTGCAATTTTAAAAAGTGTACTGATGTTACACACTTTTTAAAATTGCACTTTATAATACAATAAAAGAAACAGCAATGAAAGTGACCTGCTTTGAGTGGCCTTTTGTTTAATTAATATTATATTATTAGCACAGATCTGAAGTGACATTAAGTGCATATTTATTAAAAATTAAGCACTTATTTTTCTCGAAAGTTGTATTGTTTAAAATATAGAGATAGGATGCAAGCTTCACTATACTTATTTCTCCCTCCCATCCTGCTGATCTATCACCACCAGGGGGTGAAATGGCTTGAAAAAGACAGAGATTTTATTCACAATCCCTTTATCATTGCAAATTACACATTTCATGTCTTTTCAGTGCACCGCGCAAATATTAATTTCTGTGGGCTGATGCCCAGGTAATAAATCCGTATTACGCCGAAGGGAAGCATGTGCTGCCAACACTGGTTTGCTAAATGATGAAAATGTCCACTCTTGACAAAAACATCACTCACATAGGCACCTGTTTGCTTGAGTTGCCAAGCCTCCAAATCACTCCTGAGCCATTTTGTAATCAAGTGTTATAACAGTTTTTGTGCTAATATGGTCATATCACGCTGTTAGTACAAGTGCTCACCAAGGCTGCATTTATTGGATCAAAAATATAACACTGAAAATAATTTTCAGTTTGAACATATTTTAAAATGTAATTTATTCCTATGATCAAAGCTGAATTTTCAGCATCATTGCGCCCCACTTCCAAGGAGAAGTTCACTTCTAGATAAAAACTTTATAGATAATGTACTCACACCCTTCTCATCCAAGATGTTCATGTCTTTCTTGCTTCAGTCGTAAATAAATTATGTTTTTTGAGAAAAACATTTCAGGAATTATCTCCATATAGTGGACTTAAATGGTGCCCCCCCAAAATTTGAACTTCCAAAACGAGGTTTAAATGCAGCTTCAAAAGGCTCTAAATGATCCCAGCCAGGAAGAAGGGTCTTATCTAGCGAAACAATTAGTCATTTTCGAAACAAATTTACAAATTATATACTTTTTAACGTCAAACGTTCATCTTGTCTCGTCTCTGCGACGCGCATGAGTAGTCTGTGTAATCCGGGTCAATAGTGTTAGGGTAGGTCGAAAAACTCCCGTCTCGTTTTCTATTTCAACATCAAAATCGTCCTACATCGCTGTTTTACCTATTTTTCTAAAGGACGTTTGATGTACTTTGCATGTTCACTGTGTAAACACTGGGTCGATACTTCTGCAGCGATATAGGACGATTTTGTAGTTGGGGAAGAAAACGAGAGAGGAATTTTTCGACATAACCTAACGGTATTAACCGTATTGAACCGGAAAAAACACGCAGACTTAGACAAGACGAGCGTTTGAGGTTAAAAATGACATAAATTGTCAATTTATTTCAAAAATGACCGATCGTTTTGCTAGGTAAGACCCTTCTTTCTCGGCTGGGATCCTTTAGAGTCATTTAAAGCTGCATTTAAACTGGATTTTGGAAGTTCAAACTTGGGGGCACCATAAAAGTCCACTATATGATTTTTTTTCCTCAAGAAACATAATTTCTTATCGACTGAAGAAAGAAAGACACGAACATCTTGGATGACATAGGGGTGAGTAAATTTTCTGTACATTTTTTGTTCTGTAAGTGAACAAAAAGTGCAGTTCTGAAAAGTGCAGACACTGTGTAATCCTTTAAGTGTCATGTGAATCCTTCAGAAATCATTTGAATATGCTGATTTGAGGCTAAAAAAACATTTATTATTATTATTATTATTATTATTATTATTAAATAGTTGTGCATTTTATGAATGCTGCGATACTTTTATTTCAAGATTTGTTCACTAACAAAGTCATAAATGAATGAACAAACAAACAAATACTTAGGCTACTGGCCCCAACTTTTAAACGGTTTGTTTGTGGATGCTATTTTAGATTGTATAAAGTAGAAGTAAAACATTTTACGTGTCATTTAACTGTCCAGATTTTTGTTGTGTGCAGTGAATAGGATGATATTAGCGGTGCGTCACATGTCGTGAGGAGGAGCTTCTGCTGAACACAGTGTGATGTGCTGCACAGAGGACCAGAGCACAAACTCCTCCTGCTGTCAGCGGACCGGCTGGAGACACTCCGACAAATGCCTATTTGTTTTACCGCGTCTTTGCATAGCCTATATACATTTTTGACAGCTTTTCTTTAACTAGCCCAAACATGCTCAGACTTCATCAGCAGGTTGTTCAAAGTGCATGAAACGGACTATGAGGGATGCAACTGCATTGCCACGAAAGTTTGATATGGTGTAAATCCTCCCGTTCAAATGAGGACACTTTACGAGCAGCATTTCTGGATAATGGACATATTTAAACAGGAACGACATCAAGGACTTTGTTTGTAGCTCGAGCAGACACAGAGAAGAGCTGCTCCTGGATGCGCGTAGGTTAACTCTGCTGTCAAGTTTTTCGTAAAGGAAGGATTTAATGCAAACATTATTGCATTAATAGCTCGTGTGTGAGATGTGCGGGATGCAGTGAGCCGCAGGGGTGAACTGATGCGCGCCACCGATGTCCGCCGCCGAACAGGTGAGCAAAACACTCGCCTCATGGGAAACGACCATGGTAACCTAAAGAGTACAATCACAGTTCTTGAAAAATAATAATTATAACAGATTTTTGTAGTTAGTAAAGTTGTCACCGCTATAAAACTAGTTATTTGAAATTAGACACCACTGTCATCAAAAAAAGAATTTTTTTAAAAAAGAGAAAAAAATCTATGCTTAATTGTTTCACTGTAATAAAATAGGATATGCAAATACAATCAGCTCTATATTCATTACTATTGGGCCGTAATGTGTAATATATGAACAAAGCAAAATGAAGTAAAAATAAATGTATGTGCAGAGCAAATAAAAAAAAAAAAAAAAAAAAAAAAAAAAAAAAAAAAAAAAAAGTTGTAGGGTTTTGATTATACATGTTTAACCAGTGGTTCTAATGACCCTCTCTAGTCCAAGTTAAATAG
Organism: Labeo rohita; assembly: GCF_022985175.1. Taxonomy (NCBI): domain Eukaryota; kingdom Metazoa; phylum Chordata; class Actinopteri; order Cypriniformes; family Cyprinidae; genus Labeo; species Labeo rohita. The sequence goes on from NC_066887.1 coordinate 6,179,321, forward strand.
GTCAGATTTTGCCCTGTTCTCTCAAGAGGCTCGTTAGCTGGTATTATCAGTAAAAAAAAAAACAATAAGATTAACGATAAGAAAATCTAATCTGTGCAAAAAAGTCTGAGACCACTGGCCAAAATGCTTGTTTTTTATAATTTAATGCAATTTTCATGACAAACTGTAGTTTGAGAGAGAAGATGAACATTTCCTAGTACCCTATTTGGTTTATCACGCTAATGTTGTTTCAAACCATGTGACTTTGTTCTATGGAGAAATTTTTATTAATGTTCAGTTCACTCTTTTTCCTATGTAGTAATAATGAATGTGGACTCAAAATACCATAAAATGATCTAGTAGTAAACATTAATAAATCTAGTTCATAGAAAACTTCTTAAAAAAAAACATCTGTTTGAACAGATTGAAATTTAAGTAATTATATAATATTAATATTCACTTCCAATGAGCTGTAACTGCTACGACTGGGTGAGTGAGTCATCAGCGAATGGAACGGATCAGTTGGATTCATGAACAAATCATTCAGACCAGTTTTGTGGACTGGTCATTGAATTAATTGATTCATTGAAAAGAACAGTCACAAGAGATCACTTCACAACTTAAATATTACTTCACCATAAACTATTGTAAATACCAGAGGAAAGCAAGGACATGCAATTACCAAGATTTAAATTTCTTTAAGATTCCAAATGTTAAAATTTTTACCTAAATTTAAATTCTTTTGTTGCACAGAATGACTGCATTACTTTTTGTATGAGTCACCTTTACAATGCTTTTGTGCTGCATTTGTGTTTTGGGGAATTTTTGGTTTAGTTTTTTTTAAATTGAATGTGAACCAGTACGTTATTTTTTTTTTTATTTTTTTTTTACATTGTTTACGCATAAAAAGAAGGATTTGAAACAACATGAGGCAGAATAAATGATGAAGGAATTTGGTAACACTTTACAATTCTTTAATAGTATTAGTGACCCTGGACCACAAAACCAGTCATAAGGGTAAATTTTTTTAAATTGAGATTTATGCATCATGTCAATATCATCAGCTATATTTGGTTGAGATACAACTATTTTAAAAATCTGGAATCTGAGGGTGCAAAAAAATCTAAATATTAAGAAAATCATCTTTAAAGTTGTCCAAATGAAGTTCGTAGCAATGCATATTACTAATCAAAAATTGCGTTTCAAAATATCTGTGGTAGGAAATTTACAACATATCTTCATGGAACATTATCTGATCTTAATATTTGATTATGATTTTTGTCATAAAAGAAAAATCGACATGTATTTTTGGTTATTGCTGAAAATATACCCGCGCTACTTAAGATTGGTTTTGTGGTCCAGGGTCATATTTATTAAACCTGAGATTTTTATTAACTGATGTTAAAGAAAGATATTGCTCGTTGCTAGTTAATGTTAGTAAGTGCATTAACCAACTTTAAATAATGGAGCTTTATTATAAAGCGTTACCCAGATATATATATTTTTTTGGGTGAACTAGTTCAGTTAACATGGTCAATGTGACAAACTGACTTACTTGGAAAAAAAGAAAAAAATGATCATCTTAAATATTTGTGTTGGTGAATAATTACTTTTAAGTAACTTATGCTTTTGCCAAAAAAGGCCAGTAGGATCATATATGTGACCCTGGACAACAAAACGTTTTTAAAAGTCATAAGCATCAATTTTTTGAAACCATTCATGAATAGTTTGTTAGGATACGACAATATTTGGTCGGGATACAGCTATTTGAAAATCTTGAATCTGAGGCTGCAAAAACAAAAATCAAAATATTGAGAAATTCACCTTTAAAGTTGTCCAAATTCCATATTCCAATCCATATTACTAATCAAAAATTAAGTTTTGATATATTTACGGTCGGAGATTTACAAAATGTCTTTATGGAACATGATCTTTATTTAATATCCTAAAGATTTTTGGCATAAAAAAAAAAAGGGCAATAAAAAAATCGATCATTTTGACCCATATTGTTGGCAATTGCTGCAAATATACCTGTGCTACTTATGACTAGTTTTGTGGTCCAGGGTCTCAAAAGTTGTTCTTTGTCAGCAAAATAGGGAACACTTTAATTTAGGGACCAATTCACACTATTAACTAGTTGCTTATTAGCATGCTTTTACTAGCATATTGGCTGTTTATTCGTACTTATAAAGTGCATATTAATGCCTTATTCTGCAAGACCATATTTTATTTATTTATTTAGATTCCTTGACCTTATCCCAATAAGCAGCAAATTAAGAGTTCATTAATGCAAAAGTCATGGTTAATAGTTAGTTAATAGTGAGAACTGGTCCCAAAACTAATGTGCGACCAAAAATAGTTCTAAAAGAAACCAAAAAGACCAGTTTGAGAATGAGCACTGTAAAATTATAAATGGACATTACCGATATGAATGTTGCAAAGTAATTTTTATTGTTGGTTTATTTGTGTTTAACCAAAAAATGCTTTATTCATATGAATTTACATTTATTAACTATCATTTAATGTCATTTATTTATTATAATGCTGTACATATAATCTTCTCAGGAACTCATCTGTACCCCTCAACAGCCCAGTCTTGACCTTCCAGATTTCAAACAGTGAGGCAAGAGCACTTTATTTCTGAGCCACATCAAACCACACAGCTGCTTGCTTCAGCATCTTAGTGGACTCATGGGTACCGTACTGTCCCTCTCGCCGGGTCCTCGAAAACCTGGTTATTATGACGACCGGCCTGGTTCTCTAAGCCATTACCCAAGCCTGAGCAGCCGCTCACTGAACACTCAAAAGGACCGTAGCCTCAAACGTGGCCACTCCATCTTTCTCCCCGCACTCACCTGGAAACGCCTAGTGGCCTCCACCAAGAAGCGGGGAGAGTCCAAAAAAGCTTATCCTGGAGGTCAAGGGGCCGTCGGGGCTCCTCTCAACAACAACAACATCTACCAGAAGGATCCGGTCTTGCACCTCAACCGTGAAAATGTGAAGAAGTCTCTCTCTTGCGCCAACCTCACTAGCTACGATGGTCCAGCCGGTCTGGGCCTGGGCGTAGGGATGGGTGTGGGATACGGCAAACCGCAGCAGATTTCCTCTGTTAAGAAGATCCCGCCGACATGCACCTCCTCGCCCAAGCGCGTGATCGTCCAGGCCTCAACTAGCGAGCTGCTCCGCTGCCTGGGAGAATTTCTGTGCGGCCGCTGCTATCGGCTCAAGCACCTTTCTCCCGCCGATCCGGTCCTGTGGCTGCGCGCCGTGGACCGCTCATTGTTGCTCCAGGGCTGGCAGGACCAGGCCTTCGTGACGCCAGCCAACGTGGTGTTTGTGTACATGCTGTGCCGAGATGTGGTGGATGGCGACGTGGTGTCTTCAGAGCATGAGCTCCAAGCAATTCTCCTAACTTGCCTGTACCTCTCGTACTCCTACATGGGGAACGAGATCTCGTACCCGCTCAAGCCCTTCCTGGTGGAGGCGGCCAAAGAAGCATTCTGGGACCGCTGTCTGGCCATTATCGACATCACCAGTGCCAAGATGCTGCGCATCAACGCAGACCCGCATTTCTTCACGCAGGTCTTCGCCGATCTGAAGAGCGAAGGAGGTTGCGCTTTGCAGGACTACGCTAGAGTTCTGGATCGGTGAAAAGAGGACGAAGCAGATTTTCTCTGCAAAAGTGACACTGTCAACCTCTCACACCTCCATTCCATCATTCTGGCCCCCCACATGCCTTGTCATGAGTCAACATATTCCTTCTGAAAAGATCAGCTTACACCTGTGGGAATGTCCAGGCTGGTGTATGCTGGTTCGGTGCTGGTCTAACTGTTGAACTACACAGTCTTTTTGGTGGTTATACTAGTTAAGAATCATGCTGATGACCATCTGTGATGGTCTTTTCAGCAGGAGAAGAAAGTATAGTAAGCTTCTGGATGCAGAAACAGCATAAAAGTAAATATACGCTCCTAAAAATCTTCTTTATTGGAATTATTGGTTCTATGAAGAGCCTTTAACATCCACTTCCACAAAAGGTTCTTTATTGTAAAATAAGGTTCTTTTGATTTGTAAAATGTTCTTCATTCTAAGGATTAATGTTCCTTTAAGGAACTGTTTGCTGAAAGGTTCTTTGAGGAACCAAACATGGTTCTTCTATGATAAGGGTGTCCATTCCTGCTCCTGGAGGGCCAAGATTAGCTCCATCCAGCTCCGGCACACTTGACTTGATTAGCTGTTTCAGGTGTGTTTATTTAGGGTTGGAGCTAAACTAGGCCTAAACTAAACTAAGCCCTCCAGAAACAAGTTTGGACACCCTAGCATTGTTGTAAAAACACCCTTTAGGAACCTTTTTTAAGAGTGTGTAGTGGATAAAGGTTCTTCAGATTATAAAAAAAGTTCTTCATACTAAGGAAAGATTCTTTGTTAAACCCAAAATGCTTCTTCTGTCATGTCACTACAAAAACTTCCTTTGGAGGTCTCTTTTGGATACTTTATTTTTTTAAATTGTACATAAAGAGCATTCCCAGTCTTAAAAATTAAATTTGTGACCCTGGACCACAAAACCAGTCTTAAGTAGCCAAAAATACATTGTATGGGTCAGAATTATCAATTTTTCTTTTATGCCAAAATTCATTAGGATATTAAGTAAAGATCATGTTCTATGAAGATATTTTGTAAATGTCCTACCGTAAATATATCAAAACTTAGTTTCTGATTAGTAATATGCATTGCTAAAAACTTCATTTGGACAACTTTAAAGGTGATTTTTTCAACATGTTGATGTTTTTGATTTTCAAACAGTTGTATCTCGGCCAACTATTGTCGTATCCTAACAAACCATACATCAGTGGAACTTCATTTATTCAGCTTTCAGATTAAGTGTAAATCTTAATTTAAAAAAATGGACCCTTACAACTGGTTTTGTGGTCTAGAGTCACATATAGCCATAATTTAGGGATGAATGTCGAAAAGAAGGAACAAATTGTCCGTCTTGTTATTTACACTGTTGTCAAACCAGCCTGTTTCAAAAGTACTTATGATTCCTTTACCAAACATTTCAGTTCCTCTACCTTTTCGACATCTGGTCTGAGAGAAACTGCAACAGAAACCATCCAACAAAGAGCATTTTAGTAGGAGTGCATCTGAGTGATGGACAGCAAACAGTGAGCGTCAACAGCTGTTGGTTATCATGTTGTCCTTCCTTTATTTCATGTGCTGGACGCTAGGGCACCAGCTGCAATGGCATTAACAAGATTAACAGATTAGTGTCACACACACACATGCACAGTTCTCAATGCTTCTGCTTTCTATCAAGCTCTGTAGGTTGAATGGCTAATCCATGTAGGCCATATACACTAGTATATGTCCTGTCCATGTCTTGACATCTGTGTAGCAACAGAATGTCATTGAAAATTTGTGTCAAGTTTATAAGAATGCATCCTTTCCCTTTAGAGTGTGAAGGAAACGAACAAAGAGGCCTAGATTCTCTAGTGCGGTCACATTACTGCTGCTGACTTGTGTCTACATCTAGTGTGGCTAACGCTGATGTAAATGTTAGTTTCTTTAAGACATCAGATTTATGTGCTCAAAATTGACAATTTATTGACTTTTCCTAACACACACTAAAAGTGCTGTTTTGTGTGATTAATCAAGTCCAAAAAAACATAAACGTCCATCAAAACCTGCTCTGTAACCTCTTGCAAAAATGACAAAGTGAATAATAGATAAAACACGCAAACTGACAGTCACGCATGCACATGCAGATTCAACAGATGCCCTCCTCTCTGGGTCAGGGTTTCAGGTGTCAGCACTCAGATAGACGAGCAAGGACGGCAGCATGTGGCACGGCAAGCACTCGTTAATCTCATTGTGGCGTTTTAAGGCAGGGCCATGGGCGCCATACTCCGGCTCCCCCGCAAAAGCCGACTTTAAACGCATACTTCAGCCCACACATGCTCTTGTATGTGAGCACACATGCTCGCTCAAACGACCTGTAAGTACTACACATACATTTTCAGGCTAGTAATCGTGAATGCACTGATATGCACGTGCATATGCATGCACCTTCTCCCACACGCTGAAGCGATAATCCGCTTTTGATCCTTGCCAGCAATTGGGTAGAGTGAGCTGAAAATGCCACAACAACAAAATGCCACTCAGATCAGAGATTTCTCTTGCTGAAACTAGCAGAAAAAGCACATCTTGTGTTTTGACTGCGCACTACACAGATCTTACGTAACAAACACAGCAAAACAGAACTGTGAGCTTTAAACAAGTACTTGCTTAAATAGTTTTTTAGAAAATAATTGTGAGGGATTGAAGGAAAAACCAAGGTTTCACTTATAGCATTTACCCTTGTGAAAAAGAAGTGTGCTTAATTGTATTGCATGTGCACTTGTAGTGTATTTCAAATGTTAAAAGTATGTTTTTTGAACATACTTAATATAAAATGCCACTTAAGTATACTTATATAGACACTTTCATGACTGTTTTTAAACACATTTAAGTGTTAAATTAAAAAATCATGTTTTAATAAAATTTTGTCATGCTTTAAAAAGTACACTTATTTTAATGTTTAACTAACATACTAAAGCACATGGAAAGTACTTGATTATACACTGTAAAAAAGTAGTTTCAACTTCATATAATTTGTTACCCCACTGCCTTAAATTTTTTAGTTTAGACAACTAAAATATTCCAGTTTCACTTAAATTAACATTAAGTAACTTAAAATTTCAAGTTGACGAAACTAAAAAAATTAAGGCAGTGGGGTAACAAATTATATTAAGTTGAAATAACTTGTTTACAGTGTATATTTAACTGTAGTCTGTTATAATGTTGTCTGTATAATGTACTGCAAAATGTGCTGACAAGCATTTATGAAACTCATGTTTCTGAATATAATTTTTATATTATTAAACTATAATACAGTTTAATTTAGTATTACGAAGTTTACTTATTTTTCACAAGGGTACACTGTAAAAAAACAACTTAAAAAAAAAGTTGTCTCAACTTAAAAAAGTGAGTGTTCGTGCTGCCTTAATTTTAGGTTTACTCAACTTAGATATCCACGTTTTCATGTAGTACTATTTTTAACTATTTTTCATGTTGACTAAACTTACATTTTTAAGGCAGCACGAACACTTACTTTTTTAAGTTAAAACAACTTTTTTTTTAAGTTTGTTTTTTTACATTGTAGAGACTCCATGAAATCCAGATTACACTGGCTTTTAGTCCATGTTTGTTAGCTCAAAAACTGATAAAGTAGCTTTTAGCAGATATGCAAATTTAAAAATCACAGTCTTTCTCTTCCAAGAAAGCAAAAAATAAATATTGATGACTCACTCCGTCATTTTTCCCTCAATCTAATGTGCTTTAGAATGAGAAAGTCCCTGCTAAACCACATACTTTTGACTAGCAATAACAAGTTGTGATCTAAACCAAATGCCATCCCCAGGTGAACTTTTTTTGAACATTTTAAAATAAGCCCAAGTACACTTAGAGTTGTTTTCCTCAATTTGTTACCATGCTTAATTTGTGACCCCAGCACAGGCTGCTTTGTACTCAGTACTTTTCCCGTGGTAAACAGCAGGGAAGATGCAGTTGCATAAAGGAAGTACCTATAAAGAGAGTCGGTGTCTACAGCTCTCCATTTCAGCCTCTAGTCGTTTCCATTTCAGCCTCAAGGGAGGATGTTATTTACAGGAACTTGTGGCTACAGACAAGCGATTGGCATACTATAGGGTGTAAATATCCCTCCTGATCCGCTATGATTCCCCCATCCCGCTCGCCTTTCACAAACACATCACTTGTTGTCCTCGCCTCGGTTAAAGTGATTTAGTTTGCCCTTATTGTGTACAGAGAGAGCTGACAGAGCGCCGTTGTTGCATAGATAGCGTGCGCGGCCTCAGCAATGGGCTTGTGCGGCGTTTCTATCTAGGACTGTTTGCACTCACACCTCCTGTCTGGCTCGCCAATTATTCGCCACCGCTGGAACTGTTTCTTCTTTGTTTTTCACCCATGTGTACTGAAGCTCTGGGATTTCTCTGGAATATTTGCTGCCTTCAGGTCCTTGGGAACTTAGTTTACAAATTGTGTTTATGACATGATGTACGTTCCAGTGATTTCGGTTGGAATGAAATTGATTAATTGGGCAATTTTCATGTTTTTATACTTCCTGACAGTATAAAGGAAGTGTAAGGTGTGTAACTCATTTGCTTTATCACTAATCCCCATCAATTTATACAAAATATATGCAAACTAAATTGTATACAGCTTATATATTATAAATACACACATGATTCTTTCATTGACACAGTCTGTATTCAGAAAGCAAGGGTTTTTACTTATAATTATGACATTGTAGTGGCATTCATGAGATTATCTCATAAATATGAGATGTTTTGAAGGCAGCAAGTATTCTAGTTTCCATACTTGTGATGAATGGTGATGAATATTTCAGATGTGAAACATTTGTGCCTTGATCTGGATATAAACCGCCTCCCTAAATGTTAGCGATTTTGAATATCGCTTTGATTATGACACATAAAGCAACCCAAGGAAAGCCATGACTCGAAAAAGGATTGATTATAGAGACTTTGATTTACTCAGGCTAGAATAATCATAACTCATGAGCCATTTTCCACTGCCATCGATGCTACTGTTTTGATCATTTCTTCTGTTGCCAGTCAATCAATGGACCTGAAACCATGTGCAAACTCTTTTGAAGGATGCGCTTGCACAAGCGTCCATGTTACAACTCAAACGCTTCATCGATTGCTGTACGTGGAGATTTTTAATGTGACAAAACAAGCACACAGAGACCTCAAAACCCTATGGATTTTCCAACGAAGCAGACTGGCATGTGAATTTCAAGTTTTAGACTACTGAATAAAAGACACTACAAGTTGTAGATGGACACTCAGGAACTGGATGTTAAGTATATTCTATCGTACACTGCAGTTGCTCTATGAGTTACGGCTACTAAGATTTATCAATGTTTTCAATGCTGCTAAATGTATGTAGAATACAAAAGGAACGCCATGTAGAGTCTGGATACCGACACATATCCAGTGTGGTGTAAATATGTTGCTTGTATCAATATGAAATTACTGAAAAAATGCATGTATATCATTCAGGAATTGCTACTGTGGCGGTGTACATGTCAACTTGACACTTTTTTTTAAGTTAATTGTGTTTTTTTAGTTTGTATTTCAATTTAAGGTTAAAAGGAAGTTCCAGAATGTTTTGTTTGTGTTTTTATGATAATTCTAATTATTATTTGTACTGAAAAATCGTATCATCTTATCCCAGGTTCGGGAAATCTAATGTCAGCAGTATTATAATGTTAATTTCAGACTTCTGTTTGCATTGTGAATTTTGATGTGGTTTCAGTGACAGCTTCTTTTGTGCACCTTGGCAAATATACTGGGTACCTTTGCTCTGAATATTGACGTTTATAAACATCAAGTTCTGATAGTGCTAAGGCATTATACACCCTTTAAAGCTTCTGTATGTTATTTCTGCATTAATGTAATTGAAAATATATTTTCCAATTGGGTTCTGGAAAAAGCACTGAGTCCAAACCTAATGTCATTGATTGACTAAGCTCAAACAAACATCAACTTGCACATTAAACTTGAATTGGAGACTTTTTAAATGAAAAATTACCAAGTCAGTTCATCAGATAGATTGAGATTCTCATTCAGCACAAAATGTATTCTGTTTTTGCCAGACATCAGTTTTTTTCTACTATCTATCAGCTTTATTTGACATCTTTAAACTGATGAACAATATGCTGTGCCACAAAGGCCTTTGGTGGAGGCCTTTCAGAAAGCAAGCCAATCTGGATTATTTTGGACTGAGCTCATTAATTGGGCACAAAACCTCTCAAGACTGTGGTCATGTAGCTCTTTAACTCTCCTTAAACCACCATCAGCCTTGGTGTAGCTTCTGAAACCTCCTGTGCTCTTTTAGGCACAACACGTTTCAGAGTGATTTGAGCTTTTCCCTCTGGAAGTAAATAATACACATGCATATATTGTAGCTCACAGTGTGATGCTGTTGTCGTTTGGAAAACTTGAAAAAAAAATGTAAATGTGACTTTTGATGGTGGAATTTCCTTTTTAAGTTTGATTATAATTATTTAATAAAGTATTCAAATGATATGTCTGTGCTTTGTTACTGAGGAAATCTCATGCAACAAATTCTTTGATGAAATAAAGATTATATTTCATCATAAAATAATCCAAAGATATTGTATTTTGCATTAAAAAATTAAGCCTATTTTAGGACCATTAAAACCTATTTTTTTTTAAAATGTGACATTATTTTAATGAAAATCTCCAAGTCCTTATTACTACGTAATGGGGAGAAAATAATGATATTAAAATAATAAATAGCATATAATAAATACAGCGTTCGTACAAGGTGCTTTAAATGCTTGAAGTACTTGAATTTGACTTTTTGAAATTTAAAGCCTGGAAAAGCCTTGAAAATAGTAATATTCCTGAAGAGGTACTTGAAAAGTACTTGAATTATTGAAAGACAATGTATCTATGAAATAAGTGTTTAATTTTTGTCAAAGCACATATCTTTTCCCGCAAGATTCCCGCAATTCAAAAAAACATCAAACCTGTTTTGCTTATTTCAGTTAATGTCAGAAAGCAATGGAGCTAAGCCATGTAGTACTGACAGTCTTGTGTATGGCTGAAGATATGAAAAGAGGAACAGATGAACCAAATCAATTGAGTCATTTATGCTGGAGCCATTGTTTCAAACTTGTGACTTCGATTTATTTCAAGCGATTCACTAGCAACAACCAGATTAAATAAAAGAGCCATTAATTTTTTAATTTTGACATCACTTGTAATGATTTTAAAAAGCACGTAGACAGAGCTTCTTGAAACACTGAAAAGTGCTTCAATCTGATCGCGTATTGCAGATCATTTGATTTAGATTGGAACTTTGTGTATCGCAAATCATTTGTTTCAGGTCAGGACTTTGGAGTGCATCTTGTGACTCATTTGGCTTAGATCGGAACGGGTTTATGAATCATTTAGCAAATTATTGAAATCAAATGATTCACGGTACGTGTTTTGAAGTTCAGGCCTGTGTCCCAATGTGCATACTGTCCATCCTAGTTCCTATGTGATAGTAGTAATTTTCAATACTATTTAGGGCAGATAGGGTGGATAGTATGCACATTGGGATGCAGGGCAGATCTAAATCTAATTCAGATTGTGAATCATGAATCATTTATTTAGATTGAAACCTCGGAGTGGGTTTGTGAACCATTTGATTCAGATCGGGACTTCAGTGTGGGTTCGTGAATCATTTGTTTCAGATCAGGATTTTGGAGAGAATTTGCAAATCTTTTTTTGTTTGTTTCCTGATTCTTTTTTCTCTTAAACAGTAGAAAACATCGAACCAATGATGTAATACACCAAAAAAAACAAAAAAAAAAAAAAAACACACACACAAATGCAAATCCTTTAGGAAAATTAACTGTGGTTTCACTATAGTAGAGTGTAGTATACTTTGTAATACTTTAGTAGTAATACTTTGCATGTGCTTCACTTTATTTTTGCTATTTTGTTAGTATATTTTTATTTATCCTTTTCTCTCTTTATTTAATTTGAAATGGAAGACAGTGTTGGATAAGTGAGATCTCTGGTTGAAGTCCTCAAACATCTAAAAAGTAGAGCTTGAAAAGTCCTTGAATTTCATTTTACAGTATCTGTATGAACCCTTTAAATAACTATGAAACAACAATAATCGATAAGTGGTAGTGTTGTCACGATACCAAAATTTTGACTTCGATACAATACCTGACTACAGTATCACGATACTACTGCTGAACTGACACTACGAAAAAACATAGGACAGGAAAAGTAATTGAATAATAGATGATCCAAATGGAGATTATATTTATGTTATCTATTAAAACAATAATATGAAAATAAATAAATAAATAAAATAATAATAATCACATGCAAGTGCCACTACACAGGATTATGGTGAACAACTACTGAGCCTACAGGTATATAGAGATCTTTGCTATATTGGTAAGTTAACTTAAAGGAAAAAGCTAAACCTTATTTCATGATATAGTAATTTTATTTCACAACAACAATTTATATCATGACATAGTCATTTTTTGTTATTTTATCTTTGTTATTTATAATAAGAACCTAGATGCAAGTAATAAACTAAAGGACAACTATAATAAAACAAAGAAATGAAATAAAGAGGGCCCTATGAAATCTGTTTTATTTTTTTCTGAAATCTACCTTAATTTTTCTATTTTAATAGTTACATTAAAAAAAATATTTATTAAAAGCATATCTAATTAATAGAAATCATGAAACTTGCAGAATTTAACAGCAATTTCTTAAAAGTTTAACAAAAACTTAACAAAAATGTTTTTAAGTCCCTATTAAATTTAGTTTTGAAATTCGGCTCTTAATAAAATACATTCTTAAAGTACCGGTAGTAAAATGCATAATCGTACCGTTTTTAAAAGCAGGGTATCGCGATACTTTTTAAGTACCGGTATATTGTTTAACACTAATAAATGGATTATTAAATTCGAATATATCACTTAAATGAGCAAAGACAACTGAAATGATTCACATATTATTTTTAAGTCCTTTTGATATTGCAGGCTATATGTTACTCAGTCACTGAATTGTGTTAATGTTAATATATCGCTGTTGTTTTACTGATATTTTTACACAAACAGAACGTAGATGTTTTTGCAAGGTTGTATTTTGGGTACTTTCATGACTTTTTAAAACGTCTTATTCCATTGTGCATATTAAGTTATTTTAACACCTGAATAAAACCTCCCCGAAAGTTGCAGTTTGGTCTGGTTTCATTTTCATAGTAGACAAATGTGATAGTTACATTTTTTTGACAACTTCAAGAAAAATGTACTAGGTTGGTATTTTTTACAACGTTTCTAAAACGTTTTATTTTGATTGCATATTTTTTTTATTTAATGTTTTTTTTTTTTTTTTTTTTTTTTAATGTTTTTAAAATGTTATACTACGGCATTACCTAATTGCAACCAAAATACAACGTTGTGAAAAGTTGTACAAATTTTTGGGTTTGCTGGGTAGTAAATAAATTATTATACATTATGGTAAAATATGTGTATTATGTATTATGTATAAAGTGTTCATAGCTTGCATTATGGTATATTTATTAGTTATACTTGCTTATTTAAATGAAAAAATTTTATCACTATGACCAACTGAATAAGAAAATTATTTTATTAATGAGAATCATTTAAAGTAATGGAAATACATCTAAATAAATAACTAATATGGTACTGTATATCTGGGGATTTAATGTGCTAAATCATCATGAAAATGTCACAATACTAACTAATTAAACAAACAAACATATGACCTTTTTATGCAAAATGTAATTTACTATTTTTGTTTACTTTTAATTTAGAGGTAAAAGACGATGTTGATGTTAAAAGGATAGTTGACCAAAAAATGAAAATTCTGTCATTAACACCCTAATGCAACTACCACCAGAATACCATGTGTCGTGATACTCTTGTGAACATGCACCAAAGACTTACTCAGAAGAGAAGAAATTAAAATTAAGAAAATTAAGGCTGAACCACTGGTGTCACATGGACTATTTTAACAAGGTCCTTACTACCTTTCTGGGCCTTGCTGTCTATGGTTTGGAACAACATGAGGGTCAGTTATTAATAACAGAATCTTCATTTTTAGGTGAACTATCCCTTTAAGAATGTTTGCTTGAACATGCACATTTCTCTGGTTTTGGTTGGTACATAAAGACGTATTTATTAGTGGAGTTCACAAACAGGCTCATATATTCTACACAGTAACACATTCTGTGCACCTGTTGGGTTTGTTTACTGTCTTTAACTTCACTCTCTTCAGAATGTGCGAGATACACACCACCATTGTGCTCCTGTTACGTATGATATACAGAGCCCAGCCCAGCCGTCTGTGCAGTGAGCGTGTGCTGCCGTAAATCTCGCCTGAGAAAGAAACACCCACCGTTCACAGGAGCACAGCCGGCCCAGCGCTGCAGATGCTTAAATGTGCAGAGAGCTGCTCTGAATCAAAGCACGTCCCGCAGCAATCAGCTACTCGTTCACATATTCACTTCTGTGGCGCTGCGGAGGCCCACTGCCTTCTGATGGGACTGGAAGTGCTCTCCGATGGGACTGGACAGCAGAACAGTGCAGACTCTCAGTGATTACTGCTCATTCAGAGTTGTGGATTTGAACAAACCCCTGATCCTGAGTATTAAACTGTGAAACTCACATGAAGAAATCCTCAAATCACAAGTCTTGCAACATTCAGAACATCCCAGCAACAACCAAGAACACCCGATCAACATTTTCTAGCTAGTTTGGGTTTAACATCCCTAGACCAGCAGCATGGCAACCATTTACAACACTCTGCCATTGTGAGGGTTTCACAGGCCAGTATTTTCTTAGGAAAAAGTAAAAATCAAATAATAGCATTTCAGAAAAGTTTCAGCAGAGGTTTATTTTTATGCAAGTTTTTTGTAACACTCCCTGCTGTATACTAGGCTTTTAACTTGACTCTATGTAATGAAGCAATTTATATCTTATATGAGTATTACATATGAATTATTGTGTGCTTGTTTTGTAGATTTTTTGAGAGATGAAGAGAATAAAAGCATTCCCATCTCAAAGTCGAGGTTACAGCACTAAAAACAGAACTGTATCTATGGCGGTCACAAAATAGACAAGGTTACGTATTCAACTGCTTTATTTTAATCAAGAGACTAAAAGAAATGTAATGAAAGCAAAATCATTACAGCACTTGTTTTTTAAGAATTATTACATCACTTCTGAGAATAAGTTGTATTGAAAAAAACAGAATCCAACTAAAACTGCATATTATTAGCTCAGTAAACTGGATCACTTATAAAGATGTTGTTTGTAATCAGGGCCATGCACAGACCTTTTTTTAGGGGCATGTGCTGAAACTGAAAAAGGAAAAAGGGCATTTTTTTGGTCACATCTTAATAACAAATTAATTAACACAAAACAATAGTCTCAAAACCTTTAGATTTATTCACTATTAATAACCATAATAATAATAATAATATAGTTTGAAGATAAATATTTTTTAGCTATTCTGTTTGGTTTTATAAGATAATTTGTATTATTTGGTTAACATGTTTATGTGCGTCATTGAGAAAAGGGGAAGTTAACGCATAAGTATTTTTGCCACACTATTTTGAAATAGAATTTAAATAATTATGTCCAACACAATTACAGTCACAATAGGACATTCTAAGAAACTATAGCCATACCGTCACTATAGCATATGCAATTCAATTCAATTCAATGCAATTCAATTCAATTCAAATGTATTTGTATAGCGCCTTTCACAATACATATCATTGCAAAGCAACTTTACAGCAAATTAAAGTTTATATATATATATATATATATATATATATTAAGTTGTAGCTTACTAGTGGTGACTATATCTTGTGGATCACTCGGTCGCTTTGTGTCAAGCTTAAATGCAGTTACGGGGTTTTTGACCAGCGAATGTGTGGAAATGCGCATTTGTCCGTCATTAAAACGGCGGCATTACATTATGTTTTACAAACAGGTTACGAAGTTTGTTGTAGCTATATGGGCGCTCAGTGTTTTTCTGTTGTAAAATACATTTGGCCAAAATCTCATTTTGAGATGAAATGCTACTGAGTGTATTGGCTATAGACTAGATGGAAATGCTAGCCCTCTGTCTCCAGTCCCACACGTCTCAGACCTCAAATACATAAAATACGAGTCTTCCCTGGTGAAAAAACCAGCATATGCTGGTTGGTATGTTTTGATGCTGGAATGCTGGTCGTTTGCTGGTTTTTGCTGGTCATGTTGCTGGTCAAGGACCAGCATGAACCAGCAAAGGACCAGCATAAACCAGCTAAGGACCAGCATCCCAGCATCAAAACCTACCTAACCAGCATATGCTGGTTTTTTCACCAGGGTTTATAGACACAGAGTTTCTTGTGTAAAACCCTGTACTCATGGGCGTCGCTAGGCCATTTTTTAAACTGACTACTCAGCCCCCCTAAAATTTTGCGATTAGCTCCATAAACTGTACACAAATTCGTGATTGCCTTTGTCCCCTTTAAATTTCATATTAAAATTGCGGCAGACTTCGATCAGCTCCTCCCCGTCTTTCTGGAGGTGCAGAGCGAAAAACAAAGGACAAGGTCCCCCCCTAAAATGGAAATCCTAGAATCGCTCCTGGCTGTACTTATTCAAACAACAAGATCTTTATTTACCCTTGCAAGACTTCGTTCAGCTCAGCTGCTGTGGAACTTCATTCATTCCGTCCAGATAGAGGGGGGTGGAGTTAATAGGTTTGACTGACAGTTTGAGCGGATTCAACAAGATTTAGTCGCAACAGCTCGTTTTAAACCTCTCACTGGCTGAATATTTGTAAAAGAGGCAGATAAACGTAAAGGGTGACCAAAAGGCATTGATTTACTGAAGAAGAAGAAGAAAAACACCGGGGAAAAAGGGCACTTTGGAGTGTAAGGAAAAAAAGGGCTGAGTTTAAGCCCTACCTGTGCACATGCCTGTTTATAATAAGCGGACATGACAACCCTTAAAGGAGAAGTCCACTTTCAGAACAACAATTTACAGATAATGTACTCACCCGCTTGTCATCCAAGATGTTCATGTCTTTCTTTTTTCAGCCGTAAAGAAACTATGTTTTTTTGAGGAAAACATTTCAGGATTTTTCTCCATATAATGGACTGCTATGGTGCCCTGAGTTTGAACTTCCAAAATGCAGTTTAAATGCAGCTTCAAACAATCCCAATGCAGTTGTAAATGATTCCAGCTGAGCAAGAAGGGTCTTATCTAGCGAAATGATCGGTTATTTTCATTTTTAAAAAATACAATTTATATACCTTTTAATCACAAATGCTTGTCTTATGTTGCTCTGCTTGAACTCTGTGTATTAACTGTAAGACAGTTAGGGTATGTCGAAAAACTCTGATCGTATTTTCTCCCTTAACTTCAAAAATCATTTCAAAATCATCCTACATCGCTGCAGAAGTATCAGCCCAGTCTTTGCAAAGTGAACATGCAAATAAGATCAAACACCCTTAACAAAAAAGGTAAAACAGCGATATAGGATGATTTTGAAGTTGAGGGAAAACAAGAGATGGGAGTTTTTCGACATACCCTAACTGTCATGAACCAGGAAAAAAAACGGTTGGGAAGAGCAAGACAAGATGAGCATTTGACATTAAAAAGTATAGAAATTATATTATTTTTATGAAAATAACCAATCGTTTTGCTAGATAAGACCCTTCTTCCTCAGCTGGGATCGTTTACAACCGCATTTGGGATCGTTTGAAGCTGCATTTAAACTGCATTTTGGAAGTTAAAAACTGGGGCACCATATCAGTCCATTATATGAAGAAAATTGCTGAAATGTTTACCTCAGAAAACACAATTGCTTTACGACTGAAGACAGACATGAACATCTTGGATGACAATTCACATACATTATATGTGAATCTTTGTTTTGGAAGTGGAATTCTCCTTTAATGACAGAATTGTAATATTTGGGTGATCTTTTCCATGTTGATCTGAGTTTTTAATCTGACCAGCCAGGATACGCGAAGCTTCTATTTTACAAACAGCTAAACAACAACAGAAGGACAATGGAAATCTCAAGGTACTGATTATGTGCTTTATTCAGTGTTAAAAGTGTCTAATGTGAGCTTAAATATCATATTGCGTGACATTTATAGCCACACTGAAAGTAAAAGATACTTTACCTCAAACCTTGAAGATAAATGAAAGCGAAACTGCCAACTCAATGCGAACCAACAATTGCTTTCCATGACAAAGATGGTATCAGTCACTTTGCTTTACTTTAAATAGTGTTAAGAAGGTTTACTATTTATAAACTGGATTATAAACGTGTCCATTGGGAGTGCAACGCGCTTTCGAATGACTCTGCCGGTGTAATTATAACATGCTTTGTGAGAACGCTACTTAGGTTTTAGGCTTTGTGACATTTATCATATGTTTCTAAATTAACTGACTTCCTCTGGTCATCACATGGGAGATCGGGAAATCAGGAGATGGGATTATGACTCTGAAATTCTGTCTGGGTTCGGACTCTACAAAAGAGAAGGCGTTGATGTGAACAGGATTGAGGTGGAATTGAAACAGGGAATGAGGATTTGGTTTAGATGGTTGTTCTTTCACCTCTGCCAACACAAATCTTGTCCCGACACAAAAGTCGTCCTGTGTCAGTGTCATCTTTTGTGCGACGGGCTATAGATGCTCTGACACTTGGTCTTTCTTTGATCCACCCACAGATAAATCTTACAGAGTTTTACAGTCCTTGAGCCTTCTACTCTCCTGCTAGACATCTGTTAACATGTCTTTATGGTTTGTTCTGTTTTAGGTTTTGCTCTGGCGCTTCATATTGTGATAAAAAATGATGACTCTTTGTTGAAGGTGAGAAGCTAGAGAAGTATTTTTTAAACCACAAAGACCTTCTAAAAACCACATTATTTTCAATGTCAATGTGAAACCAAAATACTGTTAGCTTTGTGAACAGACATTCCTTATCTTGTGAATGATGTATCAGTGCATCTATTAGATTTATTAGTTAAACTTCAAAGAAAATTAAGATTGAGTAACAACTAAAACACTGAAAATGTCCTGTTTTAGACAGAACTACATAATATTATGGATGATAATCTGTGCATAACTCATAAACAAATCTAAACTGTTATAATAAACGACATATGTCTCTCATTTTTCACTTTGCTCTGCAGATCATGAAGGTGTAACGTAAACAACACAGGATGCTGCTTTTCCATTAGGAGCAGATGGAATGCGAATTGCTGTGCTGTATATTCAGCAGCAGGTCATATCCGAAGGGATTTCGGGTGAAATGAACAGTAATGATCTTTAAGTGAACAAACAACATATAACTGGACATTTAGTTCCTCTGTCTACCTCACATATAGTCATAAACATCTGGTAACTGAAGAGAAGGATCTGATTCTGGCTGCTGTGCTTCACTGCTTCAATACATCAGTTAAAAAGATAGTAGAGTTTTGGTTTGAGTAAAAACATTATCTGTAATCAAATCTAAGTTCAGTATTTTACATTATAAATTAGTCCAAAAGGTTTTTAAAGGAGAAGTCCACTTACAGAACAACAATTTACAAATAAGTCACTCACCCCCTTGTCATCCAAGATGTTCATGTCTTTCTTTCTTCAGTCGTAAAGAAATTATGTTTTTTTGAGGAAAACATTTCAGCATTTTTGTCCATATAATGGACGTCTATGGTGCCCCGATTTTGAACTTCTAAAAAGCAGTTTAAATGCGGCTTCAAACAATCCCAAACGCGATTGTGAACGATCTCAGCTGAGAAAGAAAGGGTCTTATCTAGCATAACGACCGGTTATTTTAATAAAAATAATAAAAACACTCGTCTTGTCCTACTCTGCCTGGACTGTTTTTTTTCCGGTTCATGACAGTTAGGGTATGTCGAAAAACTCCCATCTCATGTTTTCCCTCAACTTCGAAATCATCCTACATCGCTGTTTTACCTTTTTTGTTAAGGAAGTTTGATCTTCTTTGCATATTCACTTTGCAAAGACTAGGTCGGAACTTCTGCAGCGATGTAGGATGATTTTGAAATTATTTTTGAAGTTGAGGGAGAAAATACGATCGGAGTTTTTTGACATACCCTAACTGTCTTGAGTCAGAATACACAGAGTTCATGGAGAGAAAGGCAAGACGAGCGTTTGAGATTAAAAAGTATGTAAATTGTATTTTTTTAATGAAAATAACTGATCGTTTTGCTAGATAAGACCCTTCTTCTTCGGCTGGGATCGTTTACAACCACATTTGGGATTGTTTGAAGCTGCATTTAAACTGCATTTTGGAAATTCAAACTCGGGGCACCATATCAGTCCATTATATGAAGAAAAATGCAGAAATGTTTTCCTCAAAAAACATAATTTCTTTACGACTGAAGAAAGAAAGACATGAACATCTTGGATGACAAGCGGGTGAGTACATTATATGTGAATCTTTGTTTTGGAAGTGGACTTCTCCTTTAAGTTCATGAGAAACATTGAGTCAAGTCTGTCCAAACTTGACTGAGACAAAAGTGCAATATTCACCACTGTTCTAAAGTACTAATTTTTAACGTTTTTGAAGTCTCTAATGGTCACCAAGGCTGCTTTTATTGGTTTAAAAATACAGTAAACACAGTAATATTATGAAATATTATTACAATTTAAAATATTTGTTTTCTATTATAATATATTTTAAAATGTAATTTATTCCTCTGATGCAAAGCTGAATTTTCAGCATCATTACTCCAGTCTTCAGTGTCACATGATCCCTCAGAAATCATTATAATATGCTGATTCGCTGCTAAAGAAACTCACACTTTCTTTCTTTCTTGCAAAACTATATATTTTTCAGAATTCTTTAATAAAAATGTTGAAAAGGACAACATTTATTTGAAATAGAATTTTTTAATAACTTATAATTTTACAGTCACTTTTGATCAATTTAATGCATCCTTGCTGAATACATCTATCAATTACATTACTTATTTTTTTTTTTTTAAATCTTACTGACGGCACACTTACGAACTGTATGTGTACTTCCGTTCTCTGTCTTTGTTGCAACCATTAAATCGCACACATTAGCTGAGGTCACATTAAAATAAATGTTCTCAAGTGCTCTCTTCATGTGAAAGTGCGGTGAAGTGTTTCCGTGTTGTCGTGCAGCTCCTGATTAGTCAACATTTGTCCTAATGACTTGTTCAATTAAAGTGAACATGCATGCGATTCCCTCTCACCGCAGTAATCTGCTACATGTGACCTCAATGAGAGCCAACAGCACACGGCCCTTATTCAGAGATCTGAAGGAGAGACTCTAGCTGTATTATAGTATTTTCTTATATTTGTTCTTTTTCAATAATTTTTCAATGACATTTACAGTTTTTAAAGAAAGTGTGACTTTTAACAATTGCAGTATGTTGATGTCTAAGCCAAAATCATTACATTTGGTGCATTTTCCCTTTAAAACATGGACAAGGATCATGCATAACAGGAGACTTCTTGCCATAAGCGATGTTGAATCTCACAGCTGGGTGTAAATGCCCATGTCAGTCCACCAGAAGAACAAGGGCTCTTTTATCGATTAGAACGGAGCCCTGTCATTCAGCGAGCCGTATGATTGGACGAGCTGTCACAGAAACAAATGGCTGATTGGAGGAGGGGTCACTGTGGAAAAAGGGCGATTGTTGAAAGTTTTGATCAAGAGTGAGTGATCAGAGTTTGTCTCCAAAGCTGCACTCTGATTGGATGAGCCTCAATCCGATCCGCCGAGTAACACAAGCAAAAGAAATAAAACAAAAGATTAGAAATCATACCTAAGAGACAAAATAGAGAACAAATAGGTAAATTTTACAAACAATTACTAAGACACAGCAAGTAACGCATTGATTTAAATGTTAAATTTAGTAGAATTTTGTAGAATTATTTTTAAGATGGACAGGCTTACATACACTACCAGTCAAAAGTGTTCGCAAGATTTTTAATGTTTTTTAAAGAAGTCTCTTCTGCTCACCAAGCTTACATTTATTTGATCCAAAATACAGCAAAAGCAGTAAAATTGTGAAATATTTTTATTATTTAAAATCACTGCTTTCTGTTTTAATATATTTTAAAATGTAATTTATTTCTGTGATCAAAGGAATTTTTTTTACCATCATTACTCCAGTCTTCAGTGTCACATGATTCTTCAGAAATCATTCTAATATGCTGATTTGCTGTTCAAGAAACATTTATTATTATTATGATCAATATTTAAAACATTTGAGTACATTGATGAAAAAAGATCCAAAGATCAACCTTTATCTAAAATAGAAAAAGATTTTGTAACATTATACACACTATACCATTCAAAACTTTGGAGTCAGTATAACTTTTTTTGGGAAAGAAATGATAGAAATTTATATTTTTTATTTTTATTTAACAAGGATGCTTTATTTATAATGTTACAAAAGATTTCTATTTCAGATAAATGCTGTTCTTCTGAACTTGCTATTTATCAAAGAAACCTATAAAAAAATTTTGCCAGCTGTTTTCAACATAATAATAATAATAATAATAATAATAATAATAATAATAATAATAATAATAATAATAATAATAATAATAATAATAATATTTTCTGAGCAGCAAATCAGAATATTAGAATGATTTCTGAAGGATCATGTGAGTGGAGTAATGATGCTAAAAATTCAGCTTTGAAATCACAGCAATAAATTACATTTTAAAATATATTCAAATAGAAAACAGTTATTTTAAATAGTAACAATATTTAAAAATTTACCTGTTTTTGCTGTACTTTGAATCAAATAAATGCAGGCTTGGTGAGCAGAAGAGACTTCTTTTAAAAAACATTAAAAATCTTACTGTTCAAGCAATAAGCTCTGTGTACAAAGTATTTTTCCATGAAATTCTGTTGTTTGCGTTGACATTTGTGAATGGGGCACATGCACTAGGTCACGATAGCAAACTTCAAAAACAAGCCCCACGTGCCATATGAAGCCGGTGACCCAGTCAGCTTCAAACCTGATTCATAATTACATTAGCTATCAGAGAAACTCAGTTTGTTGCCATGTGGTGGGGTGGAGGGCGGGTGTTGTTGCCGGGGGAATAGTTATTTTTGCCTGTGACTCAATTTGCTCCAGAAACATGACTAATGAGATTGAGGAAAACAAACTTGGTCACAGAATGGCTTTGGTGCAGAGCTTACTGACCTAAAAAGCTTCCAAGACCCTTCACTTTAATATTTTCCGAAGGACATTTGGTTTTAGGTACTTTTTAAAACAAAAAAAAAGTTTTCTACTCTTAAATGTTCCTCAGTGGTTCTTTTGAGCACCTTACACTCCTAAAAATAAAGGTGCTTCACGATGTCATAAAACAATCTTTTTTTGTCTAAATGGTTCTTTAAAGAACCTTTAACATCTGAAGAACCTCTGTGTTTCACAGAAGGTTCTCTGTGGCGAAAGAAGGATCTTCAAATTCTAAAACGGTAAGAGAACGATGGTTCTTTTTAAGAACCTTTGACTAAATGGTTCTTTGTGGAACCAAAAATGGCTCTTCTATGGCATCACTGTGAAGACCTTTTAATCACCTTTACTTTTGCTGAAACTAGAGTGTAGTTTCAGCAAAAGACTTGTTTTGCTGTAAGTGGTTCTTGATTTGGCTTTATGGGGCACCAAGAACCGTATACTTTACATTGGTTCTTTATATAAATGTATTGATCACTGGGTTCTTTAAAGGGGTCATCGGATGCAAAGTTCACTTTTTCATGTTTGAACATTAATGTGTGTTGGCAGTGTATGTACAAATCTACCCTATAATGATAAAAATCCATGCAGTGGTTTTTAATTAATCTGTAAAAATAATATCCCCTTTTTCAAATCGAGCCATTCTCAGATGCCTGTCGTTGTAGCTTCACACCCACAGAGGCCGCTCCCACGTTAGTTGATTGACATGAGCATCTTACCTCAGATCAGTTGTAACAGTCCAACATCCATTGTTTCGAAGCTGGAGCAGGGATGTAAGTTAGACAAGAATTGAGCGATTGAGGTGTTGTGTTGCTGGATGTAATAATGAACATAGTGGTCGTCATTTACTCCCGACATCTGAGCCACTGAAGATACAGTGGATTAAGTTTGTTTGTGAAGGGAACCCGCTTCCAATCTACATAAATGCGTCTATGTTCATGTAAATTATTCATGATCCAGCTTCACCTACAGCAGAAGTGAGTATAAGGTTTTTTTTTTATGAATCTCTGCAATCACCTTTCCTAATATCTTGCTAGTTAGCAAGTTTAGTGGCTAAACGTAAACATGCTCGTCACTCCACAGAGAGAAGAGAGGGGGCGGGGCGAGCAGAGCTCATTAACATTTAAAGTAGCCTCAACCAGAACAGGATGATTTTTGCAGAGCTGATTTTGGCAAGGTAAAAAGGGTGTTGTTTTACACAACCACTGAGAATTTTTAACCAAAGTGTATTATAGACTTATCATTAAGACCCTAAAGAATCATATCAACTTGTGGAAAATGGGCATCCGATGACCCCTTTAAAGGAGAAGTCCACTTCCAGAACAAACATTTACAGATAATGTACTCACCCCCTTGTCATCCAAGATGTTCATGTCTTTCTTTCTTTAGTCGAAAATAAATAATTTTTTTTGAGGAAAACATTTCAGAATTTCTCTCCATATAATGGATATGTATGGTGTGCAGAGTTTGAACTTCCAAAATGCAGTTTAAATGCAGCTTCAAAGATCTCTAAACTATCTCAGCTGAGGAAGAAGGGTCTTACCTAGCAAAATGATCTGTTATTTATTTATTTTTTTATTACAATTTATGTACTTTATAACCTCAAACACTCAGCTTGTCTAGCTCTGTGTGAACTTTGTTTTTTACGGTCATGACAGTTAGGGTAAAAACTGCCATCTCATTTTCTCCTCCAACTTCAAAATCACCCTAAATCACTGCAGAAGTACCAACCCAGAGTTTACAAAGTGAACATGCAAAGACGATCAAACACTCTTTACAAAAGAAAAGGTAAAGCAGTGATGTAGGACGTTTTTGAAGTTGGAAGAGAAAATGAGACGGGAGTTTTTGGACATGCCCTAACTGTCATGACCTGAAAAAACAAAAACAAAAAACGAACATTTGAAAAATCTAAAGAACCTTTTCCACTGCAGAAGAACATTTTGTGCAATGGAAAGATTCCACTGATGTTGAAGGTTGTTCATGGAATCATCAACGTCATTAAAGAAACTTCATTTTTATTTAAGAGTGAATACTCTACATGTGTTGTAATAACTGTCACCATTTCTGTTTTTCACAACTTTAAAAAGCAGTTCTTGCAACGAAATTAAAAAGCTCTTTTAATTTAGTAATCTTTTAAATTACAATTATCCCAGACAATCTCTAAATTAAAATGAAGTCACAACTGCATGTTAATTATACAAGAACTAGAACAGTCATCTGAAATCATTTTTGATGTAGAACAGAATGTCACTGCATGACGTTTTATGTCAAATACCCAACAGTAAAATGACAACTACAGTAAAAGATGTGGAAAAAACATTCTTATTCTCATTCAATAACCAGTTCAACGTCAGCAGACAGACAGGTGCGTGCAAAGAGGAGTCAAAAAATAGTCAAATCACAAAGACAAAAAAAAATGAAAACACGGGGGTGTCAGAAGAGATGAAAGATGCTCACAGCAGGGGAGTGGAAGAAGCAGGAAATAGAAAACAGAGTGACAGTAAGGCAACCTGTCACTACTGAGAATCTTCAGACACACACAACACGCATATGTGGTTTAACAGGGTCTCTTCAAAGGCATAATGTTTTTATACTCTAATCATATTTTCTATCCTCTGACCTTAAACACAACCCTCACCGAAACCTTATGACGTTTCAAAAAGTATGTTTGTATGCCATTTGGTTAACAAATGCCACTGTAATACCATAGTCATTATATACAATTGTGTCCTCATAAACCATATATACAATAACATCACAACTATCGCATGCAGCATTTAATAAAATAATATCGTAAGGCCCCCATATGATTTGATTACATTTTAGCTGCTGTTTTTAAATATAACATTTGACAAATATTAATAAGCATTAAAAATCACTCCTCTGTTTATATATTACTATTACAAAGCAGTAACAACATTGTTAGGTTTAACCTGATGTGTTGTAAATCTTGGTTAAATACTCAGAAAAAAGGTACAAAGTTGTCACTTGGGTGGCACAACAGGTACAAAAGATACATCTTTGTACCCTATTTACCCCTAAAAGTACATATTAGCATATTAGTACATATGTAAAGGTCCATATTTGCTCTTTAGAAGTATATAGTACCTTTTGAAAGGGTAGCACCCCAGTGACAGCATTAACATTTTACATGGTTATATCTCCACAGTTCAAATATACCCTGAGAAAAAAAAAAACAATCATAAAGAACATAAAAATAGGTTCTATATATGTAATGAAAAGTGCAAAGGCTGTATCAATAGAATGTTCCCTCTGAAATGTAGATAAATAATAAAATAGCATTATTTTATGATCCCCCACTATTCAAAAGACATGACACAATGTTGGCTATTTCATGTGCAAAATTAAAAACAGAGGAGGGGTGGCAGAATAACAGCGTCATTTGCGCTGCGTAGGGGTGGGCGATATACCAGTAGACATGACTGACCGGTTAAAATTTGTTGAGATTTTGGACTATTGTCTATCGTGGTTACACGTGGTCAGTAAAATGTATCGTTTGTGTGCGTTTTTAAATGTGGTTTAAAAACAAGTGCAGTCAGCAGCTACATTTCGCAATCATTTTGCTATATGCTCGTGCTGTCAGAGAGACTATTTCTCAACAGTCAGAGACGTGCATGCACGTGAAGACTGTGCTCATAGATCACGGAAGAATTGAGTTATTTTTGCCGCTTTATCCACCTTATTTTTCCTGTAAGAGCGGGTGCTGCCGTTTGTAAATTTTATGGGTCTGGCTTCCGGTCTCATCCGCATCCAGCTATTTTTAGCTGTACAAAACAGCTCTTTTTTCTGCTTGATATTGCAAACTGGTGTGTCTTACCATAATATTTTAATGTATTATTTTAATAATGAACACACTAGTTTGTAGTGCAAATAGTTTTACCATTTACTGCACTCCGTTATTCTTCTCGTTATTTGCTTTCGCGCTGAAGAATAAGGTGAATAGGTCTTGAATGGTTAAATACACACACCTGTATGTGTCAAAATGCCTGTTTTGCAAGTATTTTCGTAAACACAGGTCTTACGTGAAAGCAAACAGCTGAGAAAGAAAATACACGTGTAACAGTATATTGGATCCGGGCAGCTCTTAAAGTGACAGCAGTCTAATATTCCTGCTGTTTGTCATTCATGCTAAACAACAAAAGAGAGAAAATCTCTCACTGCTCTTGCCTAAATTACTTTTGTAACTTTAAAAAGAAGGAAAATATATATTTAGTTTACACAGTGACGAATATGCAACAGTTTTGCCAAGTCCACGGTTTTCCAGTGGAATTGGGCTACTTTAACACTGTTGCCGCGGGTTTTCATGTCAGTGGGTTGAAGCAACCTCAATAACGTGTAACGTGATATTTAGCACCTGGAATGGTAATTTTACCAGGGTAATCCCACCAAAAAACATGAATTTTACCCCCTGGAATGCAACCATTTTACCAGGGGACCCCCTGGTAACCCTGATATACAGGGCTTTTATGCATTGTATTACTTTACAGAATTTATGTAGTATTTATTTATTTTTTTAATATTTGCGATTAATTGCATCCAAAATGAATTCTTTTTTCAATTAATCGTTGCCCAGCACTATTTTATTTTTTTTTTTTAAATCTACTGTTGTTTTTTGTTCTGTTGCTTCTATCATTCTATCAAAATTCTATCATTAATGACTCACCCTCATATCGATCCAAACCTGTAAAATGTTCATTCATCTTTGGAACAAAAATTAAGATATTTTTTATGAAATCAGAGAACTTCCTGATCCTCTGTAGACAGCAAGGGTCCTACCACGGTCAAGATCTTACGGTTTTGGAACGATATGAGGGCGAGTAATAAATGACAGAATTGACACTAGTGACAAGAATTATGAAATTTATATAGTATCAAACAATTTGGTATCATAAAGACTTTGTTTAAAGCAAAAAATAACTATATTGTGATATATATTATTACTGTCAAATAAAATTACTCATATTGTGATATTTTGGTCATATCGCCCACCCCCTAATGCTGCATATCTTCTTTTCAGGCACATGATGAAGCTAACACCAAAAATGTTTCTTCTGTTTAAAACAGAGGACTATAAAGTACTGAAGAGATGATTTATTTTTATAGGCCAAAACATGCAAATTAGTTGCATTTTGGCTCATCTGCTTCCAGCGTCCTGAAGTCAAGGTCATGAACTGTTGTTGTCACAGAGCCTATTTTCAGCAATAATCTACAAAAAAAAAAAAAAAAAAAAAAAGGAAAAATCCTATTGGGTTTCTTATCAAGGAAACCAGGGTTATACTAACTTCTGGGCTGGCCTACAAAAACACATCATCACTTCAGCACTCTATTTAATGACAACAAAGTGCATTGTTTAAGATTGAGAAAATCTTGTGTACTGACATATCCAATCCTGTTTAATATAAAGAGAAATCTTTGGAAAATATGGTCCCATTTCTAACTAAATACTCTTTTATGTCATGTCCTGTGAGGTCTTGGCTTTACTGATGGGGCAGCAGTAAGGTGAATCCCGTTCGACTCTTCTTGAAGTCTGCGACGGTCTGGCCGGGTTTGGTCTCGACGGTGATACTCTTAGGTTTTCCGCTCATGTGTACCTGGAGCGATGTAGAGCACACTTTGACCGGCAGTGGAGTGTTCTTCACTCTGGAATAAACACATGACATAATTACTCCAGATTCTTGCCAACGCTGAATACATCCCAGAAATAGCATGTGACAGCTCTTTCAGCTCTCTGCGGCCTATAAAAAGCAGTCAAAGCTGTGCACTCAACTGTGTTTTTGCTGTTTTTAGTGGTTCATGATGAAAATCCAATGTAGGAGACACATGTCCTGATAAACAGCTGCACTAAGATGGTGACTCAGCTCTGCCACATCAAATGAAAAACCAACTCATCACTCCAGACGCCTTTATAAAATGGCTTCTGTAGTATTTCTTAAGACTAAAAAGTATTAAATTTCACTATGCACACTACAGTTCAAAAAGTAGGTGCTTTTATTTGTTTATTTATTTTTGCAAAAATACAGTAAAACTGCAATATTTTCAAATATTATTAACATTCATATAGCTGTTTTCTATGAGAATATATTTTAAGTGTAATGTATTTCTGTGATCAAAATGTAATTTTCGGCATCATTACTCCAGTCTTAAGTGTCACCTGATCCTTCAGAAATCATTCTAATATGCTGATTTGCTGCTCAAGAAACATTTATTATTATCACTGTTGAAAACAGTTTCAGGATTATTTGATGAATAGAATGTTCAAAAGAACAGTATTTATTTAAAACAGAAATCTTTATAGCTATATATCGTAATAATAGTTTGTATTTAAAGGAGAAGTCCACTTCCAGAACAACAATTTACAAATAATTTATTCACCCCCTTGTCATCCAAGATGTTCATGTCTTTCTGTCTTCAGTCGTAAAGAAATCATGGTTTTTAAGGAAAATATTTCAGGATTTTTCTCCATATAATGGACTTCATTGGTGCCTTGATTTTGAACTTCCAAAATGCAGTTCAAATGCAGCTTTGAAGGGCTCTTAACAATCACAGCCGAGGAAGAAGGGTCTTATCTAGCGAAACGATTGGTCATTTTTTTAGAAAAATAAAAAATTGTATACTTTTAAGTACAAAAGCTTGTGTAGCACAGGCTCTGGGATGCACGTCCACGATGCTACGAATCACGTCTAAGTTCATCGTCTATGTACTCCGGCTCAAAAAGGTAGAGTATGGCAAAAAACTCCCATCTCATTTTCTCCTCCAACTTCAGAATTGTCCGACATCATTGTACCTTTTTGTTTGTAAACAGCATTTGACTTACTTGCACTTCCTTAGTCTTTGCACGTTCGCTTTGTAAACACTGGGTCTGTAGATCCGCCTCCGTTCCGCGTGACCTTCCGACGTGATTCAATAGTACGTAGCGTTGTGGACGCGCATCCCAGAGCCTGTGCTACACAAGCTTTTGTGCTTAAAAAGTATACAAATTTTTATTTTCCGAAAAAACAATCATTTCGCTAGATAAGACCCTTCTTCTTCAGCTGGGATCGTTTAGAGTCCTTTGAAGCTGCATTTAAACTGCATTTTGGAAGGTCAAAATCGGGGCACCAATGAAGTCCATTATATGGAGAAAAATCCTGAAATGCTTTCCTCAAAAAACATAATTTCTTTATGACTGAAGACAGAAATGACATGAACATTTTGGATGACAAAGGGGTGAGTAAATTATTTGTGTATTGTTGTTCTGGAAGTGGACTTCTCCTTTAAATTTACTCTTTAAATCAAGCTGGTTGTTTTTTCACTGTAGAGCTAATTATTTTTCCACAAAACTGACCAAATTATGTATGCGATCAAAAATAAGGCTAAAGTGTCTGTATAGTATCCATTTATACCCAAAATGCTGTTTAAAGCACATTCAGGATTTTTCAGCCTATTATATAAGTGGTCCAGAGACGGTAAAGTGGGGCTCAAAAAGTCCCATTTGATGGAGTCAAAAATAATGTTCTATGTAGGACAGAACAGATGAGAAGGGACACCTCTGCTGTCTGATCCTGTCCCTGTTCCCTAAACACTTCCCTGTTCCTCTCGCATCCTCCGAGTATTTAACATGATCACCAACTCTCAGTGAAAGGACAACCATGGCACACAGTCGCTTTCACTTAGAATGAAACAAATATGAATTCTACATGAATGAACATCGATTTAGCATTGTACATTTTTAAGGGGGCTATATTTAAAAGTTTAAAATTTCTACTTATTTTCCAAGACCACTTATAATGTCCTGTTTTTTTTGCACCCATTCCTTGAGTAAATTACTTCTAAACCTTTGTGTAATGGTTTACTTTGAAATGTTGTTCAATTTCCTGAATTTTTCTGCCAAGTTGTTTTATTAATCTATAAGGTAGGAGAAGAAATAAAACAGATCAAATAAAGTGTAATGATATTAATCCAAACATTATTCTTCCGCCAAACAATGTAGTTCCTCAGAAACCATTGTGCTTGCAACAAAGTGGTTGCAGAGCTATACACAGATGTAAACAAAGAGAGTAATTTATTTGTAGAGTAATTTACAGCAGCTTTGAACGTGACTCAACCAATCAGAATCAAGGGTTAGGTGTTCCTCTGAAGTATAAAGGGCTTTCCTTGCCATTCCTATTATTTTTTCTTATTTCGACTGCAGTAATGGAATAATCCGATAGGCATGGTAACCTATCCAGGTGAGTAACTGAATGGGCAATTTTTAGGCCACCTTTTCTAGGCACTTCCCCAATTGAGGTGAGCAGTGCGGTCCCTAAACAGGGCTGCTCAGTCGCAGAGGGGTCTGCTGAGAAAACTGCCACTCAAATACCCTGTGCCGCTGCTGTGCAAGGTTCTAACTAGGAGCTCCCAGTCTGTTCATACCTGCTCCCAATGCCATTGCCATCTGACAACCATTTGTAAGGTCCAGATATTGTCACTTCTGACCGGCCTGCGCAAGGAAAGTATCAAAGTTCCAAATTGGGTGCAAGGGTAGTCCCACAACAACCGGTCCCCCATCTTGGCTGCAGGAGACTGCCGGATCCTTTGTTTGTTAAGGCCCGTCTATTGCGCATCTCCAGCACATTGCTTTTCTGTCAGGGTGTCTAGCCTTGTCTCAATAGACTTACCACAAAGCAGTGGGGCTAGGTGCCCATAGCTGGGACAGTGGTTGACGGGCATCAGAACATGCCATTAATGCTTGGATAACTCCTTATTTACAATGCACATATCTGCGGCACATTATGACTTCATTCTTTTGATGCAAAGCTGAATTTTCAGCATCATTACTCCAGTCTTCAGTGTCAGTTCAGTCTTCTGTTTTTTTCTTTATTGTCTTTTATAGCTCTTTATACAATACAGATTGTGTCAAAGCCGCTTTACAGTGTGAAACAGGACTGCCAATAATGCAAGAAGACAATAACAGTTGATTTTGCAGTTAAAGTCAGTTCATTGTTGATTCAGTAATGTCATCACCCAGTTCAGCTCTCTTCCAATAAGTGTCTGTGCAATCAAGCCAACAATACTGACAGAAATTTAACCTCCCCAACTAAGCAAGCCAAAGACGAAAGTGGCATGGAACCAAAAATCCATCAGTGACAGAAATGGAGAACATAACCTTGGGAGAAACCAGATACATATTCCTAGGTTGCAGCAACTATAGTAAAACTGGCTGGTCTTTTTCCTTCTGTTAGTTTTTTTTTTTTCCATCCCACTCCAAACCAGCAGTGAAGCACTCACGCTTTCCTCATAAGCCCTCTAACAGGTGGGCGGCAACCCGCCATGAAAAAAGCCTACTGCGGGTCACGCAACTCCTCGGTTCTCCTGTTCCCTTTCCACTCAGCTGTTCCCATCAGGGCTCAAAGCCACCAACCCACTGACCTTCTTCTGATTCACCAACTCACCAGAAGAAGGCCAGAGAAACCTGACACTGGAGGACTTTAACTGCTCCTGGTTAAGATTTAAGGTTAAAGAAATAGTTGACCCCAAAAAAATAAAAATGGTGTTGTCATTCTTTCAAACTCTTTGCATGCAAAATGCTGTACAATGAGTTTCCAAAAATTCTACTTTTGTGTTCCACAGACAAAAAAACATACAGAGTTGTGTGAGATGAGGTTGCGTAAATGATGACACAGTTTAAATTTTGTTGATTCAGTAGATCAGTTGGGCGCAGTGGTTTTCACAACTCCTCTAAGAACTTAAGCAGTTGTGCGCTTCCTCAGTGGTGCAGGTTTGCAGTTGAGTTGACCCGTTTTTTTCTAGGGACATGGTGCCTCAACCAATGAGAACAGGCTGCAGTCGGGCTGCATTATTTATTGCCATGGAAACCATACGACAGAACTGGGACGCAGCAGCAACTTCGTACCGTTCTTGCGTGCCTCAGAGAATGAATCTTCTTTCATTCATTCAGTGTTTTTATTTGGCTGCTATAATCACACTATACATCTCCATGTCCATTACAATGAATCACTGACGACTCTGTTTTGGGCCATGCCTGAAAAACACACTTCGTTACATATTCCAGATCCGCTATTCCTGCAAGCACATCCCTAAGAATGGAAAACGACTGAAGAAAACACACGCAAACATGGCAGTCTGTGTCCCCGGGGTCCTGGCTGTCACTGCGCATACTTTTTGTTTACCATCACACCCTGAGTTTAGGCCCCTGTGGGCTGCGTGTGTTTGTTTGCAGTCTCCTCCTAATGGCCTGTTGAGTACATCACCAGCTAAAGAGGCGAGAGCACTTCTTCTAGCAATGTCCCAATGAAGATACAATGTTAAATGTTGCATTGCTTTATTAAAAATCTTTGTGTCCTCACAATGATGAAATTATTAAGCAAAACTATCAGCATTATATATGAGATACAAGTGCTCATCTCAGTCTCTTTTACACTGCAAAAAAATATTTTTTTCAAAGTTGTAAATAAAACATTTTACAAGAAAATTCTACTTGAAATGTTTACTATTTGCTTAATTCAATGTTATTTATTTGTAATAATTTGTGAAATTTCCTAGCAATGTCTGAGTAAAAAAACTTTCAAATTAACTGTTATAAAATTTTATCAAATTAAATAAAATAAAAATAATGACCTAAAGCGTTTTACTGCTAGGCTTACAGCTGACTTTGTAAATTTGTAAGCTTATTTTTGTTCAGCAGTTTAAGGTACTACTACTATCACTCTTACAGATTATTAATAACATAGTCATCTGAGGTCAGTGGAAACTCTCTACCACCTTTCCCTCTGCCACTTTCACTCAGTTTCATCCTAAACTAAACAGACTTCTGCATCTCTGCTGCTTTTAAAATCATTCTCACCTCAGGCATTCATCCATAACTCTCACACAACATCACTTCTTTCGCCCTCTCTAAAACTGTCAGCTGTTTCCCCGAAGGGAAAGGCTCTCAGGACAGGAGCTGAGAATGCACATCTGTCAACAACCAGACAGAAGTGACAAACTCTCTCAGAGAGACAAAAGGTGGAAGCAGGGATACAAAAACACTGCAGGAGACGATATGAGATTGATAGAGAAAGAATGAAAGGGCAGGAAATAATTACAGCTGACAGAAAGTGCAAAAATGAATGTTTCTTTAATAGCAGTGACACATCCCTTTGAAAAGAAGGAAAATGTAAGATTACTTTCAGCCAAAGTCTTAAAAATCACATTCTTTAGCTACATGTACATTGCTTTTTCTATGTACACAAAAGGCCCATTTCTCTCAAATATTGTTCACAAATCTGTCTAAATCTGTGTTAGTGAGCACTTCTCCTTTGCTGAGATAATCCATCCACCTCACAGGTGTGGCATATCAAGATGTTGATTAGACAGCATGATTATTGCACAGGTGTGCCTTAGGCTGGACACAATAAAAGGCCACTCTAAAATGTGCAGTTTTATCACATAGCACAATGCCACAGATGTCGCAAGTTTTAAGGCATGCTGACTGCAGGAATGTTCACCAGAGCTGTTGCCCGTGAATTGAATGTTCATTTTCTCTACCATAAGCCGTCTCCGAAGGTGTTCCAGAGAATTTGGCAGTACATCCAACCGGCCTCACAACCGCAGACCATGTATAACCACACCAGCCCAGGACCTCCACATCCAGCATCTTCACCTCCAAGATCATCTGAGACCAACCACCCGGACAGCTGCTGTTACAATCGGTTTGCATAACCAAAGAATTTGTGCACAAACTGTCAGAAACCATCTCAGGGAAGCTCATCTGCATGCTCGTCGTCCTCATCGGGGTCTCGACCTGACTGCAGTTCGACATCGTAACCGACTTGAGTGGGCAAATGCTCACATTTGATGGCGTCTGGCACTTTGGAGAGGTGTTCTCTTCATGGATGAATCCCGGTTTTCACTGTACAGGGCAGATGGCAGACAGCGTGTATGGCGTCGTGTGGGTGAGCGGTTTGCTGATGTTAACGTTGTGGATCGAGTGGCCCATGGTGGCGGTGGGGTTATGGTATGGGCAGGTGTATGTTATGGACAACGAACACAGGTGCATTTTATTGATGGCATTTTGAATGCACAGAGATACCCGTGACCCATTGTTGTGTCGTTCATCCACGACCATCACCTCATGTTGCAGCATGATAATGCATGCCCCAAGGATCTGTACACAATTCCTGGAAGCTGAAAACATCTCAGTTATTGCATGGCCAGCATACTCACCGGACATGTCACCCATTGAGCATGTTTGGGATGCTCTGGATCGGCGTATACGACAGCGTGTTCCAGTTCCTGCCAATATCCAGCAACTTCACACAGCCATTGAAGAGGAGTGGACCAACATTCCACAGGCCACAATCAACAACCTGATCAACTCTATGCGAAGAAGATGTGTTGCACTGCGTGTGGCAAATGGTGGTCACACCAGATACTGACTGGTTTTCGGACCCCCCTGGATTATCTCAGCAAAGGAGAAGTGCTCATTAACACAGATTTAGACAGATTTGTGAACAATATTTGAGAGAAATAGGCCTTAGAAAAAGTCTTACATTTTTAAGTTCAGCTCATAAAAAATGGGGCAAAAACCAAAGTGTTGCATTAATAATTTTGGTCGGTGTATATTTTAATCTAATATATTTTAAAATGTAATTTATTCCGTGATGCAAAGCTGAATTTTTAGCATCATTACTCCAGTCTTCAGTGTCACTTTTTTGTGGAAACATTGACACACAGATTTTTTTAAGGGATTTTTTGTAGTCTTTACTGTCAGTTTTTGTCTGTTTAATGCATCTTTGTTGAATAGAAGTATTAATTTAAACAGTAGTATACACTATATTAATTGATCATTACAGGAAATTCAATTTAGTTAACTGTCCAAGTCAAATACAAACTGAAATCTAAAAAATTGTGTATATATACGAAAACACTTGGATAGTTACTTGTCCACTTCATACAATTCTACTTATTATGCAAAAATTGAGCGCAATAACCTACTCTGTAAACATAATTCTTATAGGGAGAGAATACCGAACAGTCCTATAAACAGGCTTGTATTTTTCTCTATAATACAGCTCTTTATAGACAGACTAAAAGCCTTCTGGGCCCAAAAACAACCCACAGCAGTCATAAGACACCAGGAGGGACCATTAAGAGTCTACAGATTGAAGCCCATTTAAAACACACTCTGCCACATACACAATCACACACACATGTACACACACTCCTCCACCTCCACTACTCCCCATCATCTCTCCTGCAATCCTAATTAGCACTTCCTCAGCTGCTTGGCAACTATCGTCGGGGCAACAGCAGCATCTGCGTCCCACAGAGGTGTGGGGGAACAGGCTGTTACACTGAGTGTGAGTAGGGGGAGAAATCAGAGTAAACTGGTGGGGCAAACCACATGCTGATCCTCTATTTGATGTGACAAGTGACAACTTCAGCAACACTAACAAAGAATTAAAGAAATAGCTCATGAAATAATAAAAACTGTGAAAATCACTTGACTTTGCGAGTAGCAGACTTAATATAAATTATAATTCAGTGCACTTTTGCACATTTCATATGCACTTTTGCATATTCATAGTTGTTGCATTATGAGACATTCATTTGGTGTCACTGACGTCAAACATGGTGGAAAACATCTTGAGAATTTGAATATGCATAAATGAGAATGAAAATTGAGTTCCAGC
The DNA here is from genome assembly GCF_022985175.1 of Labeo rohita. Classification (NCBI taxonomy): domain Eukaryota; kingdom Metazoa; phylum Chordata; class Actinopteri; order Cypriniformes; family Cyprinidae; genus Labeo; species Labeo rohita. Next base: position 6,215,881 of record NC_066887.1, read on the forward strand.
AGAGAATCTTACAACTCAGACTTTTTTTCTTCGCAATTTCATGTTCATATCTTTCAATTTTGAATTTATATCTTGCAATTCTGTTTTTTTTTTGTTTATGCCACTGAATATAAAAAAGTTTTGCAACTTTTTATCTCATAATTCTGACTCTATATCTCATAATCTTGAGATTATATCTGTTCTGAGTTGATACCTCAATTCTGAGAGTATATCTCACAATTCTGAGTGTATATCTAAATTAAGTTCATCTTCATTTTGAGTGTATATCTTACAATTTTGAGTTTACATCTCACAATTCTAAATGTATATCTCACAATTCTGAGTGTATATATCATCATTCTGAGATTATATATCACAATTATGAGTTTATACCCAAATTCTGAGTTTATATCTCATAATTCTAAATGTATATCTCACAATTCTGAGTTTATCTCAATTGTGAGCCTATATTTCACAATTCTGTGTATATTATTATCATTCTGAGATAATTTAAATTCTGAGTTTATATCTCATAATTCTAAGTTTATCTAAATTCTGAGTTTATATCTCACAATTCTGAATTTATGTCAGTTCATTGATAAAATGAAGAATCTTATAATTCTGAGTTTATATCAGTTCTGAGTTTATATCACATAATTCTGATTTTATCTTAATTCTGAGTTTATATCTCATAATTCTGAGTTAATATCTCAATTCTGAGTTTATTTCTCATAATTATGAGTTTATCTCATTGATAATATGAAGAATCTCATAATTCTGAGCTTATCTCACAATTTTGAGTTTACTGTATATCCAAATTCTGAGTTTGAATCTCATAATTCTAAGTTTACCTCAATTCTAAGTTTATCTCATAATTCTGAGTTTCTCAATTCATTGATAATATGAAGAATCTCATAATTTTGAGTTTACCTCAATTCTGAGTTTATATTTCACAATTCAGTGTTTATATCTAAATTCTGAGTTTATATCTCATAATTCTGAGTTAATATCTCAATTCTGAGTTAATATCTCAATTCTGAGTTAATATCTTAATGCTGAGTTTATCTCTCACAATTCAGAGTTTATATCTGTTATTCTGAGTTTACATCTTGCAATTCTAAGTTTATATCTTGCAATACTGATTTTCTATCTCACAGTTGTTTTTTTTTTTTTTTTTTTTTTTGTTTGTTTGTTTGTTTTCACCACAGAATAAAAAAGGTAATTGTGACTTATCTCACAAAATGTCTGAATTGTAAGATAAAACGTCAGAATTTATCTTTATTATTTTTCTGTTCTTTGGTGGAAATGGGCTTCCATAGACTTCCCTTTTGGTACTTTTTAAAAGTTTAACAACTTCACTGTATGCTTCACTGTACGGGAAAAAGCAGCACTAACATTCATCAAAAGGACGTCATACAGAGCGACAAAAGGGAGAATTAATAATGACCACTTTCACTGCCCACTATATTCCATTCAAGCTATTGCTTCCCTGCAGACTTTCCCATCAGCATTAAGTGCAATGCTTTATTACTATGAGGAACTTGAATTTTGAAATCTACTGACTAAACTTGAGGATAGAATTTAATGATTCAATAAATTTTAGTGGCTGAGGGGCTTGATGAAGACGGTAACACCTTGTGTAACAGTTATATAATCACACAGTTCGTTACATAGATTAATTTTATCTTGGTTAATCCTTAGTGACACTACATGTACAACTTGGGAAGGTAGTACGAGATAAGCTGCTCATCAACTGAGCCTGAGAAGATAGTTCCCTTATTGATAGACAGCATCACACCAGTGTAGGATTACGCAAGAAGCTCTTCCTTCCTATGGGAGGACAACACACACACACACACACACACACACACACACACAACAGGGATGATGTCACACATGGCAACAATAGAGCTGATTATTCTGGTCATAATGTCTGCAGATGACACAAGCACAAACAAACTCGGTTAACCCAGAGTGACACATATACACACGTACATACACAGTGCTGCTTAACATACACAAGCACACCAACAGATACAACAAACTGTGTTTAGAAGACAGTTCATCTAGCAAAACATCTAGACTACCATTAATTTTTTTTTTTTAATTTGTACTTCAAGGATGCAACATTGATTAAAAAAAGTATGATTCATACTTTTTTTAATCAATGCTGCATCCCAAGGTTTCCACAAAAAGTATAAAGCAGCACAACTGTTTGCAACATTTCTAATAAGAAGAATTGTTTCATGAGAAGCAAATTAGCATATCAGAATGATTTCTGTACGATCATGTGACACTGAAGACTGGAGTAATGATGCTGAATATTCTGCTTTGCATCACAAGAATAAATTACATTTTACAATGTCTTAATACATAAAACAGTTCAAAAGTGTTATTTTTAGACATGATGTGTTATTTAGGTATATTTGATATTTAGGCGTTATTTTTAAGATATCATAATATGTAATGTATTCCTATACTAATCAACAGCTGTTTAAAGGGTACCATTAAAATAATCAAACTGATATTACAAAAAAAAATCTGATCTAATATCTGATCTTATAGCTGTTTAAGAAAAAAAAAAAATTATTATTACTATACTTATAAGTGGTCTTTGATTTCTTTAAAGTAAAGTAGCATATAAAACATAACTATGGCAAATATAATCCATTATAACTTAAATGGATGCAATGTGTTCACTGCGTGTTATAAATCATCAAACTCTTAAAAGCTATAACCACAAATAAGTAAATATTATAATACATTAAAACTGTTCTTATGAATATTCATAAGATGATATAACACATTATAAGGTCTTTATAATGCATTATGCATTCATTATAATGCCTTAAGAATACCCTTATAATGTATTATAAATATGGGCTTCATAGAAAGTGTTACACAAAATACTGATAAGAAATAATGTTTAACTGCATTAATGATTACCTTGCAAATCAGAATTCATAATTTGCACTAGACTGGATTTATTAAACCTGAGATAAGCTTTTAAGCCTTTATCGCCTTTAAACAACAATTCTGTAAAGACAGAGTAAACAGGCCAACAAAAGCCAACTACTGATATTATAATGCATACATAATAATGGTTATACCTTATTACAGTACACACTCAGAAATGTAAAGGAACAACAAGGCCATTATTATAATGTAAGCCAATTATTACTATGGTAAAATGATTCATGACAATGTGCAGTTGATTTGAATGTGTATTTTGAAGAAGTGATTACTTTTCTTAAATTAAACTGAATTACTGTATGTATATAAGCAACATAATGGCAATTGGCCACTCTGCTTTTTTAAACATTTGTATTAAATAAAGCCATATATTTTATATTATACATTTACATTAATAATATTTATGATGTTCCTCTAGCAGAGACTATGCCTCATCATACTAATACTTCAATTTCTGTAACTCTTCTACATTGCTTGGTAATGTTCATCTATTTAGATTTAGAAAGAAAATTCACAACTGGTCATTTCTAAAGAATTGTTAATTCAAACAAGCTCTGCTAACCCTTTGGCTCTAGAAGCTCTCACAGTCCAACACACTAGAACTACAAAAAGATCCTAAGATCAACTCCAACACTGCCTTTAGGCAAACCATCCCCAACACACACACACACACACACACCCACACACACACACACCCAGCTGTCTCAACAGATGGCCAAAGAGGGGTTTAAACTACCCAACACACACACAAGCAGACTGGCACTGCCGTTCCACAAACAAACACACATGACACAGTCAAAATGTCTGCATGAGTCAGGTGAGGCTGAATGACCCACGGGAAAGGTCACTGGGTTTAAAGACAGGCATGATAACAGTAATGAATCACTTTGTGAATTGAGATACAGACATTTCAGATCAACAAGAGCTCTCAGCATGCATTCAAAAGAGAATGTGGAATGTAAAGTCATTAAATATTTACAAAACTATATCCCCAATCATAAGAGTGGTTTGATCATATTGTAATAATGAGAATAATAACGTAATGTGTCTGAATAACATATAAGCACACTTTTCAAGCAAAACATTCAATTAAAAGGAATTTGTTATTTTAAATAATACATTAAAGAAACGCTAAACAGCATTAACACTTTGTGGTTGTCAACATTTAGTGGATTATGCTGATAGTTAAAGTGATTCTTTACATCTGTGGTTCCTCTGCTAGAACACATCTGTGTGAACTTGACTTCATACATCCACTAAAAATCACCCTGAGACCAGCTGCTTAGAAGCTTTGCTACAGTTCATACATATTTTATGTACCAATTCATCTATATAACTCCTTCAGGTCATCACAAATCTGTCTGTTCTCTTTAAACTGAGTGAAAGATTAAAGATCACGAGAAACTCTTGTGACCAATTATCCAGGATTTCTCCAACACTCCAACTAAACCTCCATTTTTATACATTTCAATAATACATTAAGTATTGTATAATCATTTTTTGAGTAGTCTGGGGGAAGATCTGGAGCGTGAGTTGAATCTCATTTCACGTAATGATTACACTAACATGAACTTTAGCTGGTCATGAGATGTCTATGTTATTACATAAATTATGTTACTCAGTGTGCATTACCACTGTACAAAGCTTATTTGTTTATTTGTCAGTTTCATAAATGTTTCAAATGTATAACAGAATTAAGTACCTAAAACCACAGCCACAGTATACATGTTGATCTGAAATGCTGTGAAATAATAAAATCATTATAAAATTTCACTTGTTTTTAATTTTACAGAAAAAGAAAATGCATATGGTAAGTTTCCTTACCATATGGTGAAAAATTATAAATGGTGATGTGCATTATATGTAATATTACTCTAAAATACTGTCAAATGTATGTTTTTTTTTTGTTTTTTGTTTTTTTTTTGGAAATAAAAAACTATGAATTATCATTTAATTTATGGTGAAAAACATTTGCAGTAGCCTCTGCAATTTTAAAATAGATTTGTTCTTATTTTTGTTATCAGTAATGTACATTAGAGTTTTTAGTGTTACATTTTCTGTTATTTAGTGAATGTTTATGGATATTCATCATGTGGATTTCTGTTCTGGATTTCTTGTATGGTGGCTATAAGTATTTGAAAGGGATAGTTCACCCAAAAATGAAAATTACCCCATGATTTACTAACCCTCAAGCCATCCTATGTGTATACGACTTTGTTCTTTCATACAAACATAATAGGAGTCATATTAATAAATGTCCTGGCTCTTCCAACCTTTATAATGCCAGTGAATGGGTGTTGAGATGTTGAAGTCCAATAAAGTGCATCCATCCATCATAAAAAGTACTCCACATGATTCCAGGGGGTTAAAAAAGGCCTTCTGAAGCAAATCGATGCGATTGTGTATACCGGTGAGAATATACTAATGTCGTGAGAACCAAGTTTTGTTTACAGCAATAGAACACCAGTTTAATTTGGCTTATATCGAAATCCTCCAACATACTTCTTTACAAAATTTTTCGAAATCCTTGTTTTGTACTTCTAATTCATCCACTGAAACGCCACTCTCTTGTGAATCCCAATATGTGACCCTGGACCACAAAATCAGTCTTAAGTCGCTGGGGTATATTTGTACCAATAGCCAAAAATACATTGTATGGGTCAAAATTTTTCTTTTATGCCAAAAATCATTAGGAAAGTAAGTAAAGATCATGTTCCATAAAGATATTTTGTAAAATTCCTACTGTAAATATATCAAAACTTAATTTTTGATTAGTAATATGCATTATTAAGAACTTAAGTTGGACAACTTTAAACGAGATTTTCTCAATGTTTGATTTTTTTTGCACCCTCAGATTCCAGATTTTCAAATAGTTGTATCTCGGCCAAATATTGTCCTATCCTAACAAACCATACATCAATGGAAAGAGTTCAAATTGATATATAAATCTCAATTTTGACTGGTGACTGGTTTTGTGGTCCAGGGTCACATATGACAGTTAGCAGAAGCCAGAGATTACAGTTTATACACTGCAAAAAAATGCTTTTCTTACTTAAATTTTTTGTCTTGTTTCCAGCCAAAATATCTAACAATTCTTAAATCAAGAAGAATTTTCTAGACAAGCAAAATTATTGTCTTATTTTCAGAAAAAAGACAACAAATTTAAGTGAATTTTTGCTTAGAACAAGCAAAATAATCTGCCAATAGAGTAAGCAAAATAATCTTATTTCAAGCAGAAAATAAGATTATTTAGCTTACCCCATTGGCAGATTATTTAGCTTGTTCTAAGCAAAAACTCACAAAATTTTGACTAGTTTTTTTTCTGAAAACAAGACAATCATTTTCACTTGTCTAGAAAATTCTTCTTGATTTAAGAATTTTTAGATATTTTGGCTGGAAACAAGACAAAAAATCTAAGTAAGAAAAGCATTTTTTGAAGTGTAACCTTTTAAATATGGATATTTTTCTTACACAAATGCATTGATTCTCAGAGCTGCGTGGAGTATTTTTTATAATGGATGGATGCACTTTATTAGTCTTTAAAATCTCAACAGCCATTCACTGCCATTATAAAGCTTGAAAGAACCAGAACATTTTTTAATATAACTCTGATTGTATTCATCTGAAAGAAGAAAGACATTTGCACCTGCTTTGAGGGTGAGTAAATCATGGGGTAATGTTTTATTTTGGGGTGAACTATATCTTTATTTCTTTCACAAAGATGCACAATTCACCACTAATTATCTGCATAACATTCTTTTGCAAAATTATTCACAAACAGAACCTGCAAACTTGATTTGGGGGGAAATCTGGTTAGATATTGGGTTAAGACTTTGTTAGTTCAGAAGAATGTTGTTTCAGGACCAACAAGACGTTCTGATCCAGGAACATGCCCTACTTGGCAAAGTACGGTCACCTTCTGTTTAGAGTTGGCGAGAGCTTATTTTTACATCTGTTTAACTGAAATACCTCACATATGCTTTAAAACAGTCCATGTTGTCTTAAATTTTGTGCTTAACATTCTCCTTATCATTATGGTCTTTATGAAAAAAGGAAAAACTATATAGTTTTTAAATCAATGAATGTGGTGCTGTGTCTCTGCACGTGTGTGCTTTGTCATCTGTTCTCCCGCCCACCCCCCCACACATGCTCACACACTATTTGCCTTCCTCCACACTTCCTCAGGCCGCTCTGACGTCTCCTTTTGATGATGTCGTAAAGGGGGCATGACCCCACGCATTGACTCGCAGATGGCAGCACAATGGCTTTAAAGCAGACGTGCAGGAGCAGTGATTACAGACACCCACTGACTGACACACACCCCACACCTGCCACACACACACAAACAATGTATACACAACCGGGCCGCAGGACCTAATATTACCTCCCTCGGGGCCGGTTCTGTGAGGATCCTAGAAATGCCATCGCATGAATGAGCATCTCACAACATGGATGCATATGTGTGTATGCGAGAATGTGTGTAACAGAACAGTCCTCCAGGCTGCAACATGTGATGATGGGATAAGTGGGTATCTTTAAAATCAAATCATGATGTAAATACTTGTGTCCAAATGACGTGTGTCGGAGATACTTTGTACACTAAGTTTGGGAACAGTAAGACTTTTTAAATGTCTCTGCAGACATGAAATCATTCTAATATGCTGAAGAAACTGTAACATTATACGTGTCTTTACTGTCACGTTTAATCAATTCAATAGATTCTTGATGAATTAAGAGTATTAATTTAGGGGAAAACGTGGATGGAATCGCAGAATCTAGTTATAAAAATGGAATTTACTGTATAATGTGGAATGGCACGGTTACTTGGATTCTTTTGAGAAAAACTATTGTCTTCACAGTAATCCCGTCAAAATAATACTTCAGTTTAACTTGAAAAAACTGTGACAGAAAAATATTACTTAATGTAATGATAGTACCACTACTAATAATAAAATTATTATTAAAACATTATTTTTTAAGGAATATTTACGGAGGTTTTATTTACCAGAATGTATTTACCAGAAAAATGTAAATACACAAGAAATAATAAATAAATGAAATAATATATATTTTATTATACATTATATATTATTTTATTATATAATATATATTATATATTTTTATTATTTTATTTATAAATCAATTAATTAGATATGCTTTTAATTATTAAAATTTAATGAAACCATTCAAATGAAATCCAGAAACGAAATTAATGGAAAACACATAATTTGATCAAAAATAAACCTGAATTTGAAGGGGAAAAAAACATATTTCCCTGGGCATTAAAATGTGATTTTTGTTAAACTTTTAATAAATTGATGTTAAATTGTGTACGTTTTTCGATTTCAGTGAATTTGATATTCCATTTGATTCATATATATATTTTTAATTTAATCAATAAAATGGTCTAGAAAAATTAAAATGGAAAAAAATTAATTCAGAAAAATTTAAACAGAAATAAATGGAATATGAAAAAAAATTAACAGAATTTGGGAAAAAAATAAAATGGATTTCATAGAGCCCTACAATCTATTTAAAAAATATAAATAAATAAATAAAAATAAATAAATAACAGACCACAAATTTTTGGCAGGCACTGTATCTCATCAGCCTGACTGTTTTCATAAAGCAACACATTTCCTGGGCTCTAACTATAATCTTTTTGAACTGAAATATTTTTTTTTGTAATACAATGTTTTTTAAAAAAGCTAATCCATTAATTTGATCACGTATACACAACCAGTCAAAAGTTTTTGAACAGTACGATTTTTAATATTTTTAAATAAGTCTTTTCTGCTCACCAAGCCTCCATTTATTTGATCCAAAGTACAGCAAAAACAGGTACATTTTTAAAACATTTTTACCATTTAAAAAAAACTTTGAATATACAAAAATTTGAATATATTTTAAAATGTAATTTATTCCTGTGATCAAAGCTACATTTTTAGCATCATTACTCCAGTCTTTAGTGTAACATGATACTTAAGAAATCATTCTAACACGCTATTGCTGCTCAAGAAACATTTATTATTATTATTATCAATATTTAAAACAATTGAGTACATTTTTTTCAAGACTCTTTGATGAATAGAAAGATCCAAACATTAGCATTTATCTGAAATGAAAAGCTTTTGTAACATTATACACGATACCATTCAAAAGCTCGGTATAAGTCGGTATAATTTATTTATTTTATTCTTTTGGAAAATTATAGAAATTAATACTTACATTTAGCAAGGATGCTTTCAGTTGATCAAAAGTCATGATAAAGACATTTATAATGTTACAAAAGATTTCTATTTCAGACAAATGCTTTTCTTCTGAACTTTCTATTCATCAAAGAAACCTGAAAAAATTCTACTAAGCTGTTTTCAACATAATTATAATAATAAAAACTTTTTTTGACCAGCAAATCAGCATATTAGAATGATTTCTAAAGGATCATGTGACACTGGAGACTGGAGTAATGATGTTTAAAATTCAGCTTTGAAATCACAGAAATAAATTACATTTTAAAACATATTCATACAGAAACAGTTATTTTAAATAAAAATATTTGACTTTTTTTTAAACATTAAAACAGTGAAAATCTTAGTTCAAAAACTTTTGACTGCAACAACAAGCCGAACCAACCAGAAAATGTGCCAAGTTCTTAGAAATTAGTACACTTTGTATTTATGTTGGTTTTATATGGTTTTTAAACTTTTATAGCATTATTAGCAAATACTGAATTTAAAGTGTAACCATCAAATAATATATATTCATTACACCTTGAATACACATGTACGATACGGTTTCTTCTCGATGACTTGTATGATAATTCATTTTGAGAGAGATTTTCATCACCACCACTTTTTACCACTATGGTACTGGAGTGAACTGAATCAACACTAAACTGACTGGAACTATATAACTATATTACTGCCTTTTGTAGAACTTTCAGCTAAACTCACCTCGCTTCAAAGTGATGAACTTCACACTGTTATGGAACTGAACAGACTTGAGCTAAATTAATGTAGTTCTTGTAATTTTGTAACGTAGTTTTGTTTAATGTAGTTATCAGATATGGACAAATGACCAGCTTTATGTAACTGATTTTAATACTAAGGGCTACAGGACTGTTTAAAACCCCAACATAGAGAATGAACAATAGTAATAGTGATGCTTGCACAGTGCTTGCAAAATGTGCAAGCTGGAGGTTATTGGTGTGGACTCTTACCGTGTAAAGTGGTCTGTGATGCTGCCCACCAACTCTCCAACACGGTCCTGATTTGGGTTGAGCTGACCCCTCTGTAGGTGCACTAGAAGGTCATCCTGAGAGGCAGTATGTAGCGCCACCATCTGGTCACTGCCACTTGTTACGCTCACACTAACCACCTGTGGGTGTGAAGAGAGCGTACAAACACGTTAACATGTTGCATAACGTGTTGTTGCTGAACAATGAATTCAAAGCATTTGAGTCCAATAAATCCATCTTTCCTGAGTCCAACACATCCATTTTTGCACCAACCTCTGGCATTCAGTCAATCTCTGCCTTTGCAATTAGAGTAAAAGCTCATTCACAGCACAATCACTTCCTGCACTTCCGCACATGATTGACTCAGTAACCTTGAGAATGAGTAATATGCTGGAAATAATCGTGAATGAATGACTTGATTGTTGCAATTACTCAAACAGTGTGACCAATCGACATTGTGCGTCAGTAAAATGTGTGCGTGCCTGGCTGGTACGCATGACTCTGAGATTAGAAATGGATGCTGCTTGCATGAGCATGCACGGCCATGTGCGTTTTTCTTTGTTAATATGTGTGTATCTGTGTACGTACGCTTTAAAATCACATGCAATCATGCCCTAAACATTTTAAGTATGCAGTCTCTTCTAGGACAAAAATATTGGTGACTCATCCTGCACTGCACATATTTTTGTCCAATGAAATGCTCCCTAAAAAAGCTAATATTCACCTAATATAAGCAGCAGCCAACTTGCGAGTTATTTTAATATTTACAGAAAGGAGAGAAAGTATGTGAAACCATTGGAATTGGCTTGTTTTCTGCATTAATTAGTCATAAAATGTCATCAAAATCAAAATGTATAGACAAACATAAACAATTGAAAATATTTTGTCTTTAGTGAACACATCTGATTAAACATTTAAAGTACTGTGGAAAAAGTAAGTCAACTTTACCTATTTGTCATTACATGAATGATCCAAAACATAATTTGCTCACGAGTCCCTTGTTTGTCTCTATTCTTCCGAAAAAACATCATTGAGGTCCTGCATATTCTTTGGTTTTCCAGCATATTATGCATATCTGAACCTTTTACAAAAATGACAGCATGACATTTTGTGACCAATTAATGCAGAAAACCATCCAATTCCAATGGGTTCACATATTTTTTCCTCACCACTGTATATTATTTATTAATACTGCAAATTATTTTTTTGTTTAGTAATTTTTTATGTTGTTGTCATTTTATTAACATTTTAAATATTTCCAAATAGCTTGATTTTATATTTCTATTATATTTTAGCAATTCAACTTCAACTTTTTATTTCAGATTTATTTTAACATTTCTAATTTTCATTTTCCAATTTTTATTTTTTACAGTGCTTTGCGAAAGTATTCATACCCCTTCATTGTTCACGTTTTGTTGTTGCAGCCTTATGTTAAACTGCTTTAAATATCTTTTTATCCACATCAATCTACACTCCATACACCATAACGACAAAGCACAAAACAGGTTTTTAACAACTTTGCAAATTTATTCAAAATAAAACATTGCATAAGTATTCATACCCTTAGCTCAGTACTCCGTTGAAGCACCTTTACAGCCTCTTTCTGGGTATGATGCGACAAGTTTTGCACATCTGCATTCAGCAATTATCTGCCATTCTTCTCTTCACCTCTCAAGCTCTGTTAGCTTGGATGGGAGCAGACGCACATTTTCATGTTTCTCCAGAAATATTTGATTTAGTTCAAGTCCAGGCTGTTTTCTATAAGCCCCTCTTGCTGCGTGTTTAGGGTTATTGTCCTGTTGGAAGGTGAACCTTCTGCCCAGTCTGAGCTTCTAAATGCTCTGGATTGGATATTCATAAATCTCAATATTCTGAGCTTTTCTTCTTCTCTAATGTGTCCCTCAGTCCCTGCCGCTGAAAAAACAGCTCCACAACATGAGGCTACTACCAGCACACTTTACTTTTGGGATGGTATTCTACAGGTGATGAGCAGTGCCTGGTTTCCTTCATACATGATGCTTGTAATTGACATTTATTAGACCACAGAATCTTATTTCTCACAATCTGAGAGTTCTTTAGATGCTTTGTTGCAAATTCCAAATGTTTTCATGTGTCTTCACTGAGGAAAGGATTGAGTCTTGCCACACCGCCATAAAGCCCAAATCGGTGGAGTGTTGCAGTGATGTTTGTCCTTCTGTACGTTTTTCGCATCTGCATATATGATCATGGAGCTTAACTAGAGTGACCATCTGCTTCTTGGTCACCAGTATAACCAAGGCTCTTCTCCATTAATTGCTCAGTTTGGCCAGGAGGCCAGCTCTAGTTGTTCAAAACATCTTCCATTACGGACAATGAAGGCTACATGCTTCTGTGAACCTTCAATGCAGCAGAATTTTTGTCTAAACTCTTCCCCAGATCTGTTCCTTGACGCAATCCTGTCTCTGAGCTCTACAGGCAGTTCTTTTGACCTCAGGGTTTGGTTTTTGCTCTGATATGCATTTTCAGCTGTTAGAACTTTTATTTACAGGTGTGTGCCTTTCCAATCGAACTGTAGTAACATCTACAAGAGATATGAACGCTCCTGAGCTAAATTTCAAGTGTCCCAGAAAAGGGTATGAATACTTATGGAATCATTTTTTATTTTTTTTTTTATTTCTAATAAATTTGCAAAGTTGTTACAAACCTGTTTTGTGCTTTGTCATTACGATGGAGTGTAGCTTGATAATTCTTTTTTTCTTTCTAAAAAAGTAATTTAAACAAATTTATATATTAAACAGCATCATAACAAAAAAAGAAAAACATGAAGGGGTATGAATACTTTCGCAAGGCACTGTAAGTTCAGGTTTCACCAAACATTGATATTTTTTTTTTTTTTTTTTATTACCAAAAATATTTTTAATAGTTGTAATTTTAGTTAACAATAACATCACTGCAAGTAACAAATGAATGCTAGTTTATGCACAGTATACTGCTTTTTTTTAAACAGTATGTGAAACAGTAGGTATTATTCCACTATAAATTAATTTTTATCATATTATATGTAAAATGTCTTGATATTTGGCAGCCCAATCGCATTAGTCAGGAAAATATTCTAAAAATAATAAAACATATTATTTCTTGTTAACTCACAACATCAATTTGAGTGCAGGATACAGCACTCATTTATGCATATTGTGCACTGTGTGGCTGTGGCAAAACTAAAACTTTTGGGCTATTTAAAAAACAAGCCTTCAGTATGTCCTGCCTTAATAAATTTCAAGAGTCTTTGAGGTTTATTAAAGACCAGTGTGTTGTTTTGAGTGTACATTATGAACAGCAGTAGGTGCGTCACCGCTGTGCCTGAAAGAAAGAGAGTGATCAGGCAGCGTTAAGCCTCTTTACTGCCACTTGGATGGACACACATTAGCACACACAAACATGTGCGCATACACAAACACACAGGCGCAGGTTAATCGCTCCGCGCCCTGCGGTACATGCGGCTGACCTTGCTGTCTGAGATTTTGAGAAATGAGAGTGGGCCGGGAAACACGGCACTGTGTTTTATTCAAACAGACACACACATGCCTGAGTACACAAAGATCTAAACAGCATTTGTGCAATGACTTTCAAACAGTAAGAAATGCTGTGCATTTCAAGGATGTAACACTTAATAACTGTGATAAATTATAAAATAGGTATGGAACGAATAGCTGTGCCTCCCCCTGAAAATAAAATGAAATAAATTAAATTAAATTACAAGAGCATTTAGCTGCATGCACACAATAACAACAATAAACAGAACATTGTGGTTTGTGGGTGTACAGTAAACGCTAATATAGTTATGGTTAAAGTAATTATAATAATTGTGAATGGGCTGTAGGATTTCCCTGTTTATGTCTGCTGCTCTAGAATATCAGCTGACTCGATCAGACCCTGTGCCACACAGAGCTGTAATGCGTCAGTCTGTGGTGAAATGAGATTAAAACCACAATGTACTGGGCTGTCACAAAACAATATCCTTGTCTGGGACTGCCTGAACCCATCCAGTGTGGTCTGGCTTGACTGGAGAGGCTTGTGAAAGTTCATAATATGCTCTTGGATGCTGACCCATTAGGTGCAGGGCTGCTGGCAAAGCTGTGAGATTATTATAGAGAAAATCTCGTAATATCTGCCAGGACATGTTCCAATCATATTGCCATCCAAAATTGAAATAAATAAGATATTTTGTTTTAAAAAAACTTTTTAGATGTGGTTTGCATTGTGACATTATTTTCATGACAATGAAGCACACTCCCCTCCTCATTATTTAAATTGTAAAGAATTTATACTGTACATCTTGTACTAAGGCTTTTATACTTAACTAAAACTAAAACCATAAAAAAATGTCGGTAAAACTTTACAATACGGTGACATTTGTTAACATTGGTTAATGTATTAACTAACATGAACAAACAATGAATACTTGTAACAATACATTCATTACAGTATTTATTAATCTTTGTTAAAATTTAATAAAAATACAGTTCATTGTTAGTTCATGTTAGTTAACAGTGCATTAACTAATGATAACAAACACAACTTTTCATTTTAATAATGCATTAGTAAATGAGTAAATACTAAGATTAATAAATGCTGTAGAAGTAGAGTTCATTCTTTGTTTGTTAACTAGAATAGTTAACTCATGTTAACTAATGAAACCTTATTGTAAAGTGTTACCAAACGTAATTTCTGTATATAAAATAAACACTAATTGAAAAATCTAATATATTAATAAATAATGTTAAAATATCATATTTTGTCTAGTTTCAGCTCAAGCACTAAAATAACAAAAATTAAATAAACTAAAACTGAACACTTAAAAAAACTATATAGATATATTTAAACAAAAACCCTGACAAAAATACTAAATTTAATATAAAAAATTAAAATAAAAACAGAAAATATAAAAAATACTATTTAAATATAATCTAATTTAAAATATTTGTAAAAAACTATAACAGTTCATAAATTATAGTACATATTATAAATTACAGTGCAGCAATTTAAATAGTATTTATTTTTATTTAGTTTCAGCTAGAGTACTAAAATAAGAAAAAATAAATAAACTAAAACTAAAAACTTAAAAACTATGTAGACATATTTTACAAAAACTGACAAAAACGCAACAAAAATACTAAAATGAAAACAGAAAATATACAATAAAATTACAATTTAAATACAATTTAAAATATTATTAAAAACTATTAATAGTTCATAATGTATAGTACATTTTATTATAAATTATAGTGCAATAATTTTAATAGTATTTATTGTGCTGCCTTTATTTACTCTGGCTTTGAAATAAAATCTTTAAAAAAGATCTTCAGAAAAATTAAGCTTCTTTAACACAAAATAAAAAATAAAAAAATAAAAATAAAATAAAATAATGATGGGAATAAAAAAAATATTAAAAAGGTGAAATGTCCAATGCATTACAGTAATGAGAATTAGGAGGACAAATGTTAAGCACATTGTCATTAAAATAATGAACTTTTTATTGTGCATTTTTTTTATCCAGTATCTTTTTTATAATATGGGGTGAAATATGATTTATATTTTCGTGAGATTGACTTAGCGGTATACAAATCACTTTTTTTGCCTCACTATTTTTTCTTGTGCTATTCTGATATCTTTTGAATATTCAAATCTGGCAGCTGAAGCATGGAAATGATGTGTTAAAGTGTATGTGTGCATAATTGGCATGAATATATAGTGCTATATAGTGCAGTGCTATATAGTGCAGTTTGTTCTGCAGCTCTTGCTGAACTGCCCAATCGCTTATCTCCATTTCTCTCTCTGAGACGTCTGGTCCTGTTTCCGCTAAAGACGTGTGAAACATACAGATATGGATAAAATTGCAGATTTAACGTGTGTGTGTATGTGATTGTGATGGGAAGCTCAGACTGCAGTGCTGCAGTGTGTGTCCAAATCCCTCTCTCACTGTATCGCATCTGAGAACGTAGACAGAATGTAGGTCAGACACCTCACACACAGACTGTTCTGGTCACTGAATTCACTCCGACACAGCCAGAAGTTTGTGAATGACCCTGTTAAACCATCTGACGTGGCTGGTCATATGGAGTATTAGTGCTGTCATCTAATAAGAGAGACCAGCTGCAGACAAAAATCCATAAGCTAAAGACAAGGGACACAAGCTACGGATGGCAAGTCCAAAAGAGCCGGGAGACAGCGAGACTGCAGCAGACAGATGCATTGACCCACATTGCACGGTTACATAAAACAAAAACAAACCCAGACAATGACAGATACCAAGACGCGTCTGCTTTGTTTTTGAGGCTTCATTTCACTCTTCACTCTTCACTCATTTCACTCTTTAGAATAAAAGTTTTTAACCGGCATTGATGTTTCATCAAAAACTTTTAACATCCAAAAAACCTGTTCAATAGGTTCTTTATAGCGGATCCCTGTTTATGTCTGCTTTAGATCTTTAAAATGTTATTCACATTAAACAAATTGTACTTTTAAAGGAACAGTTCATACAAAAATGAAAATCTGCTGAAAATGTATTCACCCCCAGGCTATCCAAAATGTAAATTTGTTTCTTCATGGGAGAAGATTTGAAGAAATTTAGCATTACATCACCTGAGCAAATGGATTCTTCTGCAGTGAATGTCAGAATGAGAGCTGATAAAAACATTATAGTAAGTTCACACAACTCCAGTCCATCAACTGACCATATGCATGGATTACTTCCTTGTATTAAAAGGCTCAGTCATTTCCAGTCAACTGTATGGTGCTGTAATAAGAGTGTCCTTTGCTCATTTTCTTTACATAATCCATTCACAATTCGAAGAAAAGTTCTGTTTGTCCAAGAGGACCAAACGTCCATGTATACCGTTTCAAGAATGACAAATGAAAAAACTGTGCGAAAAAATTATGTGAGTAAATCTGCTAAATATGCGCAAATCATTGCTATGACTGACAGTAATAACCGAAGGAAACATCTGACAAGCCGATATCAAAAATAGAGCTGTGCATTAAATGATTCAGACTAAATTCAGAGTAACAAAACTACAGTAGTAACAAGTTTGTGTTGGTTGAATATAGGCTATTTAATAGCTTTTATAGTTTAAGATAAAGTTAAAAGATGCAGTCATTAAATTAAATATAAAATATTTCAAATGTATATTGAGTCATATTGAATGCATTATTTAATTCTTATACCATTAATATTTAACTCATTTAATTTGTAGTGAACTATATATAAGTATTTAAATAATTCACCCTTATAGTCTGTTTGTGTTTGAGCTTATTTATTTATTTATTTTACTGAATTTCTGCACTTGCTGTACAATATACCTAAGCGTGGTAAAAGTACTAAAATTTGTTATACTAGTAATTTTATAATAAATCGAAAAGCAGGACTGAAAAAACTAGGGAGTTGGCAGCTGCAGCCAATGCAATCCTCTACTGCCATCTTCTGATTATAAAGGTAATTTCATATCATTTTCATCTTAAAAAGTCATTTTCCATGAAAAGACATTTCGTCCTTATGAATGAAAAGTGAATCTTTGAAGTGAATTTTACTGCACAGCTGTAGAGTTGAAAAATAATAAAGGCTTTAAAATATTACAAGATTTTAAAAATGTGTTTATGACTGTGAAGGAAAGTTATTGATTACCAAGAATACTATTAAGGTGTAGTGTTTAGCTGTCAACATTTAAATATACAACTATATGTCTAGGTACTCTCCTGGGATTACCAGACTCTTTATATGTTGTTAAATAACATGAAACTGAACGTTCATGCCGCTATCATTATTTACGATGTTGCAGTAATTATTTTTCTCAGGAAAGGAGTCTCAAGAGTCTCCACTTATATGTAGCACACATAAAATGAGCTACACCGGAAGTTTACGAGCTGGCTTATCATTATGCGGAAGTTCTAAAGAACGCTCCGTCCATATGGTCAATTAACGTCTTGTGAAGTGAAAAGTTACTTGTAAACAAATCCATCCAGGCGTTTAAACCTAAATCTGCCATTTATAGCCAAAATGCTAGTCCATAATCCAAAATAATGCTTCCTCCAGTAAAAAAGTCCATGTTCTTTTGTCCTCTCACATCAAAATCCACACACATATTTGTTTAGAACTGTTTTTGCTTTGTAAACATTTGATTTTGATTTTGTGCAGATTTCTCTCCTGATTCAAAAAGCAAGTGTTTTACTACATAAAGCAATATTACCAATAGCAGAAACAATAGGTTGAAGGTAAAAACGTCTTAATGATGGATTTGTTTTCCAACAAACATGCACCTTTTCACTTCACAAAATGTTATTTGATGGACTGGAGCGGTGTGGATTACTTGTGGTTTATTGTGATGTTTTTATCAGCTGTTTGGACTCTCATTCTGACGGCACCCATTCACTGCAGAGGATGCATTGGTGAGCAAGTAATGCTAAATTTCTTTAAATCTGTTCCGATGAAGAAACAAACTCATCTACATCTTGAATGTCCTGAGAGTGAGTACATTTTCAGAAAAGATACATTTTTGAGTGAACCATTCCTTTAAGAATTGGTGAAAGGTTCTGTTGGTTATAATGTGCATTAAATACTTACAGAATCAAGCGCTATTCGTTTTTGCACTTTAAAGTGTTTTTTGGGCTCCATCCTGTAGATATGTTTGTCTGTGATGAGTAGAGCTCTGTCCTTTGTGTTGTTGAACCAGTTAAGCTGGAGAAAAGAGAGATCAGGAGAGACAAAATGCAGAAATTAGGTAAACTGTGTCATCCTTTGTCTGAGCTTCACCACAATATTAAGTAACAACGATATTTGGGGCTTTTTGAAATTCATGAGCAACGTTTGCATCAGCACTGTTGGTATGTTTATGTGCTGCTCCCCTATGTTCCTGCCTTTAAAAATAGCTTGTAAAATTGGGTTGGTGGTGTGGTTGAGTCTCGCTGGGAAGGGAAGATAAAGTGGACCAATGGTAGCAGTGGTGCAGTGGTATGATACAGAGTGTGTTTTACAGTCTTTGCTCAAGGCAGTCAAACACTGAGCACTCGGCTGTGCTTGTGATCTCCACGTTGGCTACGGTCAAAAAGGGGCTCATGAGTGAGAAGATGATAAAGTCAATGAGACTTTGTGACTTGGAATTTGGTGAAAGAGTGAGTGTGTGAAAAAGAGAGAGATTTACATTATGTAATCGTATTTTATTGTGCATTTTTATTTAAAATTCTGTCATTAATTACTCATTACCCTCATGTCATTCCAAACCTGTAAGACCTTTCATATCATATTCATATTTAGCACACAAATTAAGATATTTTTGATGAAATCCGAGAGTTTTCTTTCCCTGCATAGGCAGCAAAGCAACTACCACATTCAACGCCCAGAAAGGTAGTAAGGACAACTAAAATAGTCCATGTTAGGGCTGTAGCTATCGATTATTTTAGTAATCGAGTATTCTACTGATTACTCTATCGATTAATCGAGTAACCGGATAAGAAGTCATTTTTCTTAATTAAAAAGCAATACTAAATATACAAGAGAAAATAAGATAGGCTTCTTAAAATAAACAACTAATTTGCTTCCTTTTTAGAAAAAGTAATATTTTTATTGCTGAAATTGCATACATTTATAACCATGAAAACTAAACCCATTCAATGCATTTTTTTGCTCAAAGGGACATGAATGCATTTAACTTGCAGTTACAAATGCATAAATAATATTTTGTTATTTTAAACAAAACACTGAATACTGATATGTATATGTATTTTTAAAATGAAGGTACTTTAAATGTGAAATCAATACCGCCAGTAGGTGGCAGCAAGTCACTGTTAAGTAAGTGAGTCATTGTGATTGAACGGAATCATTTAACGAGTGATTCATTCAAGAACGAAACACCTTCATGTAGCTCAAAGACGCAAAACAGTGCTGTGGCTGTGTGTGTAATGATTATTTGTTGGCGAATTAGAGCAAAAACAGGCAATGTGCTGTCTAAAACGTAAGTCTCTTAATATTAACTTCTTGTTTATTGATGAACTGTTGCATAAAATCAGTATCACATTTGTAATTATGCTGAGGCACTCTTCGTTTGATATTCACTAACTTTTTGTGCATCAGAGAGACAATGAGACAATCAACATAAATGGCACTTAGTCTTTCACAAAACATAGCTAACTTAGGGACATCATAACTAACCACCATTAATTTACGGTCTTAAATATGTGCAGCGTTTATCAGTTTGTGTGTCAGTAATAATGGTTCATGGGGAAACAGTAAATGGACTAAACGAAGCCTCAAGGCAAATAATTTCCCTCGATTTCTTGTATTTGACTTTCTCGAGGAATCGTTTCAGCCCTAGTCCATGTTACATTAGTTGTTCAATATTCAATGTTATATTAATGTAATTAAGCTACAAAAAACTTTCTGTGTGTAAATAAAGAGTTTGGGTAATGTATGTTTCTGTTGATGGATGCACATTCTGGCTTGCCAATACAATACAACAACAGAGATTGTTACTATTATTTCTTAATTTAACTTTCAAATGCTTTGACAATGCAAACACACAGTTTTTGTCATTTAATAACAGTGAAATTGAAATGTAAAAAGCATACCATCCTGACAGAGCATGAAAAGAGGACCTGGCTGTACTGGTCTTTGTTCTTCAGCTCTTTAGTGATGCGCACAAAGTTGGAGCTCGTCAAAGGAGAGTCTTTTGCCTGCAGTGGAAAGAAGACACGTTACTGGATTTATGACACTCAATTCTGAGAAGCTTAGTCACACAAGCAACGCAAACAACAAGCTCACTTATGTTTTCGCGGTTTCCTTGATATCAATTCAAATCAATGCATGACGGATTTAAAAACACTGTCATCATCGTCACCAACCCACTCCACTAATGCGTCAAACAGACATGACACCTTATCTGCAACAACAGATTATCAACAGCGCTTCATGAATAAGCTTTTGACTCATTAAGATGATCTGAAAACTTCAAAGGTCTTTGAAAGCTCATCTGTTACAGCCGATATAAACTGTGACGACAGAACTGAGCATTCATCTTGCATCTTGTAAGCTCTAAAAACATGTGAAATACAGAAATCACAATAAATCTCATGCTGCTGAGGAAACATTCTACAGAATTCTTAGAATGAAACGTAAGCTCTTCTTCGAACACTGTATAGAGCACATGGATTCGCACCTCATTTCACACCACTGGAGTGAGAATTAGTTGGAGCCACAGGGCTCCTGACTTTAGTTCAAGAGAGTTTTTTTTTTTGCTTGTCCTTGAAAATGTCAAAGAAAAAAAAGGCTTGTAAAAAAATCATAGTGGAAAAAAAACACACAAGACATGTAAGGTCTTCAGAAAAGTTGTTTCTTTTACACACAGTAAAAAATAAAATAAAATAAAAAATAAAATAATGTGCTCTCCAGAAGAAAGTGGTGAACTATTTAAACAGAAAAAGCCCTTTATTCACTAGACACTTAACCAGTTTAGTTGGTTTACTATTCATAAGGAAAATAAAGGGAAAAAAGAATGCACACTGGATTGGAAGTATTGAAGTGTGACAAATGTACAGTAACTCAAATTAATAACTGTGAAAGATAAGACGAAGTGACAGAGTGAAGTTTACAAGGTGCAATGATATATGTGGTAGAGTGAGAGAGCTAAAGATCTGCTTATTCACAGATGACTGATTATTTGAGTTTAATGAGTGAATGACAACGAATTACTGAATAAGTGAGTGAGTGAGTGAGTGAGTGAGTGAGTGTGTGATTAAATAATTCAGTGAGTGGGTGAATAATTAAATGAGTGAATTAACAAATGATTCAATAAATGAGTGAGTGAAGGATCGAATGATTCAGTGAATAAATGAGAGAGTGAATGATTGAATGATTTAGTGAATGAGTGAGTGATTCGGTGAATAAATGAGTAAATTATCAACTGATACAATGAATCAATGAGTTATGAAATGATCAAATGATTCAGTGAATAAATGAGTGAGTGATTTAATGATTCAGTGAATGAATGAGTGAATAATAAATTAATAAATTATCATCTGATTCAATGAATTAATGAGTGAGTGAATGATCAAATGATTCACTGAATGAGTGAGTGAGTGATTAAATGATTCAGTAAGTGAATAGTGAATAAATGAGTGAATTAACTGATTCAATGAACAAATGAGTGAGTGAGTAAAGTATATGGGCGATATGGGCTTAAAAATTAATAATTAATTAACCCTTTCACACGTGAGTTTAAAATATTCTAGCTGAGCCCCCAGGGTGAGTTTTTTTAGGCGAACGTTATTTAGAACGTATCGCCTTATTGTTTCCATGACGATACGTCGTGTTTGTCACGTGACACAACACAGCCACAATAGCGCTGTATGACACATGTATCACTTTTATATAGTTTTTCCCTTTCTATTATTAATATTCACAAACGTGCTCACTGTATTATGAAATATCTGATATTCCAATTCTGAAATATGTGCAAGTAAATGTATTTGGAGGTTTAAACACTTTTATAATGAGCGTGTTAGTTGATCTATGCCGAGTGATGGGTGCCGCCATGTTACTTTGCGCTGAATCCGAGCTGTGGGACATTAAAGTAAGTCTCTGGTGAGCCTGGAGAAGAGCAGAGTAAACTTTATAGTTACCTACACAATGTGTATATGATATCAATAAAACATGTCGTCAGATAACATTTGTAAGGATCACTGCCGCTTCCATAGACATCGGAGTGTATTTTGCTACCTATACATGCATCGTTTTACTAGGACGTATGTGTATTCAAATGTCTGGAACCTAAAATAAGCATTACATGGTTGAAAACACGGAATAGTTGTGTGTTGATTTGATAGCTGATTTGAATTCAGCAGTTGATCACGTGACACGCTGGACGTTGATCGTACACGTGAAAGGGTTAATAAAAATTGATAATTTCTGGTATTTATTGTGATAATTAAAAGTATTATCTTTCCTATTTTTACCCAAAATAGTGTTGTGACCATAATTGAGTACACACGTAATGACTGTTTAATTCACTGAAATGTGAATTACATTTTTGTACTAGAAGCTCTTAACACCAAGATGAATTCATTGTGTGTAAACACACGTGGCAATAAAGCTCTTTCTGATTCTGATTCGGAATTCGGAAGCCGGAGGGCGCCCTTGCGCAGAAACTCCACATATGCTTTATAGCATAATAGCACTGACGACACTCCAGGAATCTCTAATGCAGTTAGAGAAATATTAACTGAGGAAACTTGAAGACAATAAACAATATATATAAGACTACAATATATGGTTTGTCTGTGTTCTTCAAGCAATCTTAGGTATTTTTATAAGGGCAACGTATATGTATAATGCAATGCTAATCGACATAGCCTTTATAATACTATAAAATAGTATGATTTCAGCATTATTCTGTGATATGAAGCCACGTCTGATAGCAAAAGGATATTTTAAAAACTTTACTATGTTATGCAGTTAATTTGGAGAAAAAGCATGTCAATAAATGATATTTTTGTTGGACAACGGGTTTGTAAACAGGCTCCTAGACATGCAAAACTGCATCACACACGTGCTACTAGTACGTTTAATGTTATTCAAGGCTCAGACCGATTTTTGTCGCACAGCAGTTTTGACCAAACCAGTTCCAGATTGAAGCTCCTCATTTTGCAATGTACTAGTTTCACGTCCGCCTTCAGCATGTCACTCTGTACTGTCGCACACAGAAGTATGTCAATGACTAGACTTTATCGTTATTATCGCGGGAAGACTAATTTTTCTTGTGGGGAAAAAATTTACCGGTATATCGCAAACGATAAGATACCGCCAATCCCTAGAGTAAAAGATCAAATGATTCAGTGAATAAATAAGTGAGTGTTTAATGATTCAGTGAATAAGTGAGTGAATAAGGAATAAATGAGTGAATTATCAGCTGATTCAATGAATAAATAAGAGATAAAATGATCAAATGATTCATTAAATAAATGAGTGATTTAATGATTCAGTGAGTTAGTGATTGAATAATGAGTTAAAAACTGATTCAATGAATAAATGAGTGAGTGAAGGATCGAATGATTCAGTGAATAAATGAGTGAGTGATTAAATGATTTAGTGAATGAGTGAGTGAATAACAAATAATTGAATTATCAACTAATTCACTGAATAAATGAGTGAGTGATTAAATGATTCAGTGAATGAGTGAGTGAATAACAAATAATTGAATTATCAACTGATTCAATTAATAAATGAGTGATCAAATGATTCAGTGAGTGAATAATGAATACATAAGTGAATTAACAACTAATTCAATGAATGAGTGAATGATCAAATGTTTCAGCGAATAAATGAGTGAGTGATTAAAATGATTCAGTGAATGAGTGAGTGAATAATGAATGATTGAATTATCAACTGATTCAGTAAATAAACGAATAAGTGATTAAATGATTCAGTGAGTGAGTTAATAATAAATAAATTAGTGAATTATCAATTGATTCAATGAATAAATGAGTGAGCGATTCAATGATTCAGTGAGTGAGTGAATAATGAATAAATGAGTGAATTAACTGATTCAATTAATAAATGAGTGACTGAGTGATCAAATTATTCAGTGAATAAATGAGGGAGTGAGTAATGAATGAGTGAATTATCAACTGATTCAATTAATAAATGAGTGATCAAATGATTCATTGAATAAATTAGTGATGAATGATCAAATGATTCAGTGAATACATGAGTGAGTGAATGGATGATTAGATGATTCAGTGAATAAACAAGTTAAGTGAATGATTAGAAGATTCAATAAATGAGTGAGCGAATGATTAAATGATGTAGTGATTTAGTGAAGATCTTGAGAAAAGTTAAGCTTCTTTAACAAAACAAAAAAAAATAAAATAAAATAAAATAATAGTACCATAGTAATGTGCTCTCCAGAAGAAAAAAAGCTTTGGAACAACATGAGCATGAGTATTTTTTTTTTTTTGGAGAACTATCTATTTAACTGGATTATTATTCACTAGACAGTTAGTCGAGCAGCATCAAACCACCATTATCAGCATAAATATGCCAGGACTAGCATCTGATCTAAGGCAGTTTTCAGCAGTGAAATCAGAGCACGAGGATGGCTGTTACCTCCTCAGTTATAGCATGAGATGTCTCTCATCCAAAAATCAGCTAAATTTAACACCTTCACATGTGGCGACCATGTGCCAAAGACAAATATGAGACTCCATCAATCAAACAGATTGATTTGTGTAACAGCAATTTAAAAGAATGAGGCTGAAAACAAACACATGGGTGGGATCCATGAGGGTCAGTATAGGCTAATATTTGATTATCCCACAAACAAGCATTAGATGAGATCTGCTAACCTGTTTTTGAGTCACCAGTAGTCATGCACATGGTGTCAACAGTTTAAACTGTCAACGCTGTTTGTTTACACAACAAAAAAAAGAGTCTGGTTTGGACAAAATGTTGACTGAACCACAAAGTGGGACTTAATGATAATAGGCTTAATGTTTTGATGTCAAGATGCTCTTGAAGGCTTTTAGTGAAATTCCCATGATAACTGTATATACTGCAGAGACATGCAGGGAAAAATAAAAACAAGATATCATGGACACAAATTAAGATTGTTTTGCTCATGGCTCAATTTGTTTCCTTATTTTAGGTAAACTGTAGTCTCATTGCCACAATTGCCAAATCAACATGACCATGACTTAATTAAAACAAGGAAACTAATTCATAAAACATGACCATGAATTACTAAATCGTGGAAACGAATGTTTTCATGGCCATAATATGTACTTTAAATAATTTGCAACTAATTTACAAATTACATGAATAAATTTTGTTGAATGGATTGGAACAATGGAACAGATTTTGTTCATGTCTGAATAAACATAAACATGAATTCATGAATTTTATCAATTTTTATCATGCTTTACATCATTTTTAGAGCTTGACAGCTCACTTTTGTTATACGGAAAACAGCAGAACATTCATCTAAACATCTTCTGTGTTCCGCAAAAGAAAAAAAAACGCAATATGGTTTGATATGATGGCATATCAACTACTTTTATTTTTGGGTGAATTGTTCCTTTAAGACCGCCAAAAATATTCCTCCATATACCACTGGGCTTAAGGCTTTATTAAACTGAAAACTTTAATAAGCTTAATCAATGTACAAATCCTGCATACTATGCCAAGTGAAAGATCTAAATGAGCAACCTAATGAAAAACTCACATTGGCCAAGTAGTCTCTCTCCCAGGCACGGCTGTAGCCCCAGTCCACTCTCTCCCCGCTCAGAGCTGACAGAGCAGCTACTTTTGCCCTCACCTCCGCCATGTCAGACGGGGGGATGTTTTTAATTAGCTGCCGGGCCCACCACCTAAAAGAGAGGCAGTGAAGGCATAAGAGGAAGGCCAAATGATAAAAAAGACATAAAAAGTCATGAAGATGTAAATCATGGCAATACCGGCGGTAGAGGTGTTGTGTGATTCTGTGGAACTGCGCTAGGGCCGCAGGTGGTGTCGGCCACTCCACACTCTTCCCATAGTCGGCCATGTTTCGAACGTTGGTGAAACGTCTCTCCACTTCCCAGAAGTGAGCCTTCACCTTATAGCATTTATAATGTGCCATTATGGTATAGATCGCCCTTATTTTCCTACATCGCATTCGTGCTAATGCACCTCTCCAAACCTGCAGAAAAACAAATACAGGTTGAATCAATGAGGGAAACACTCTTAACACACCAAATGTGATGGGGCTGGTGACACATGTTCTGTAGCAAAATCTAAACTGTCCAAAAGTATAGTAAAAACAGTAACAGTGTGAAGTATTTATGCATTTTAAAATAACGGTTCTATAATGTAATATATTTTAAAATGTAATTTATTTCTATGATAGAAAAGCTGGATTTTCAGCATCATTACTTCAGTGTCACATGATCCTTCTGAAATCATTCTAATATGCTGATTTGCTGCTCAAGAATTATTTCTTCTTATTATTAAAGTGGAAAACAGTTGTGCTTAATATTTTTGTGGAAATAGTGACATATTTCAGGATTCTTTGACAAAAAGAAATGTTAAGCCTTTACTGTCACTTTTGATCAATTTAATGTGTCTTTGCTGGATTAAACAAATATGAAAAAAAAAAAAAAAAAAACTTTACTGACCCCAAACATTATGTTATATTAAATATACAATTTAAAAGTGTAATTTATATGTAAATATAAAATACACATGTTTTATTCAGAATTTGAAAGTACTGTGTGATCTGCATCACCAAATTCCATTTTGGATAGTATAATGCAGGCAGTGGGCACAGAGGCAGCTCCATATTGTTGCGAACTGTGTTATTATATCTAATGAACTGTTTAGCATTCGTAACGAAAATAAAGGGAAAAAAAGAATGCAAATTGGGTTTGGGAGTATTGAAGTGTGAGAAATGTACAGTAGCTGAAATGAACAACTTTTAAAGATATGGCAGCTGACGGAGTTAAATTCGCAAGGTGCAATGAGATATATGGTAGAGTGAGAGAGATAAAGACTTATTCACAGTTTAATGAATACATGAGTATAATGAGTGAACGACAGAATGTAGTTTTGAGTGAGCGAATGAATGAGTTAATAAATTATGATTTGGTGAATAAATGAGTGAATGATCAAATGATTAATTTAATAAATGAGAGAGTGACTGATTAAATTATTCACTGAATGAGTGAATTATCAAATGACTTTGTGAACAAATAAGTGAATGATTGAATGACTCAGTGCATAAATATGTGAGTGATTGAATGACTCTGTGAACAAATGAGTGAATGATTCAGTGAATAAATGTGAGTGAGTGAGTGAAGGATTGAATGAATCAGTAAATAAATGAGTGATCGAATGATTCAGCGAATAAATGAGTGAATGATCAAATGATTTAGTGAATAAACAACTGAACTGAGTGAGTGATCAAATTATTCAGTGAACAATCAAGCGAGTGAGTAAATGATTAAAAGATTCAGTGAATAAATGAGTGAATTACTTGATTTTATAAATAAATGAGTGAATGAATGATCAGATGATTCAATGAATAAATTACTGAGTTACTGAATTATCAAATTATTTACTGAATAGTTGAGTGAGTGCATGAGTGAAGGATCAAATAATTAGTGAGTAAATGAGTGAGAGATCAAATGATTCAGTACATAAATTAGTGAGTACATGATTAAATGATTCAGTGAGTAAATGAGTGAGTGGTCAAATGATTCAGTGAATAAATAAGTGAGTTAATGATTGAATGAGTCAGTGAATGAGAGTTAATGATGAAATGATTCAGTTAATGAGTGAGTGAATGATTCAGTGAATAAGAGAGTGAGTAAATTATGAAAATAAGTTAATAAATGAGTGACTGAATGGCTGAATGATTCAGTTAATAAATGAGTGATTGAGTGAGTAAATGATGAAATGATTCAGTTAATAAATGAGTGAATGATTGTGTAAATGAGTGAGTGATAAATTATTCCGTTAATAAATTAGTTGAGGGAATGTTTGAATGATTCAGTGAATAACTGAGTGAAAGAGTGAGTGAATTATGAAATGATTCAGTGAATAAATGAGTGAGTGAATGATTCAGTGAGTGAATGACTGAATGATTGAGTGAATGAGTGAGTGATGAATGATTCAGTTTATAAATTAGTTGAGTGAATGTTTGAACAATTCAGTGAATGAGTGAAAGAGCGAGTGAGTGAATGAATCATGAAATGGTTCAGTTAATGAGTGAGTGAGTGAGTGAATGATACAGTGAATAAAAGAGTGAGTGATTAAATAAATGATAAAATGATTCAGTTAATAAATGAGTGAATGATTGAATGATTGAGTGAATGAAGGAGTGATGAATGATTCAGTTAATAAATTAGATGAGTGAATGTTTGAACGATTTAGTGAAAAAGAGAGTGAAAGAGCGATTGAGTGAATGAATGATTCAGTGAATAAATGAGTGAGTTAGTGAGTGAGTGAGTGAGTGAGTGAGTGAGTGAGGCGATCAGGTGGACAGAAACACGGCACCTGATGGTTCGTCTCATCTACCGTACAGGATTGAGTTTCCCTGCTGAGTTTTGACTAAGTTGTCCTTTAGTTTAAGTCAGGCAGCATTAAGTGGGACAGAAGTGAAATCAGGGCAAGTCACACTGCGGATGAATAATTAAATGCAACAAGAATAATCCACCAATCATAATCATTATCACAATCACTGTTATTAGAGTCACACACAGCCTACACGCCGGATGAATGAGTGGGAAAACCTAGAAATAATGAGCAGATCTATATTTACATCAATATCCTCACATATGAGCCCACTATAACCGTTCAAAGCAGATTTGAATTAACATGTACATCCTATTCAAATAAATATTGGTTTACAATGTTCATAAGTGCAAATAAACATATATACAGGTATATTTATATTGCCTTTGAAAAGGAATGGGTTCCTTTAAACAATAAAACATGTAGACAAGGATGTAAATATAGATTTCTGCTCTGCAAGATCAAATGTATGAGGTTATAAAGGCCGACTGAGGTGGGGATGCAGAGGGAGCTGCTGTCTAGGTGTTATGATCCCACTCCACTGTCATGTCACCTCTGAACACATTAAAAAAGTGAGGAAGTCAAGAATGATTAAGTGAGACAGCTACAGAGAGCAAGAAAACATTGAAATGAAAGAGGAGGAGCAGCAGTGGTACAGTCTCAGGGATGACAATAAACAATGTTGATAGACAGAGACCTAAAACGCCCCAGGAAACTGACGGATAGAGAGGGAAAAGTGAAATGAGAGTGTCTGTCACCTTCTGTAAGAACAGCACTAGTATGGGGATGAGCGCGGCTCTCTCTTGCTCCAGCGTGAAGAGCGTACGAGGGGTTCGCACGAATAGCTTGGTGTGGCCGTACGCGACATCATCTTCAAAGCCATGCTGGTTCACGATGGCCTCCACAGCCTCCTGGTCAGAGCTCATCAGGTGATTAGGCCAGGTGTACTCACAGGTCATCTTGTACCTGAGCATGAAGATAGCAGTCAGAATTTACTTACAATTCATGCATTTGTCAGATGCTTTTTATTCCAGGTGCTTAGTGAATAAAATGCATTTTGTTTTTACTGAAATAGCACATGCTATGTGGCACCACTGTTTAGTGAATCTTTAATAGAAGTACTAATTTAATACAATAATACATTTTATTTTGAAATCACTAGCTACCAGCACTAAATCAACTATAACCAGTATGAGCTACGTAGCTAAACCAAAGGTTCCCACATTTTTGGAAAACCTGGAGGGATGAGGGAATTTTAAAATAGTTGACTTGGAGTCATGGAAGGTAATTAAAACATTAAGAAATCATGGATATTTCTAGAATGAACATACATTTTTCTAGTAACATAAAGATGTAAAATAATTTATCAGGTTGAACACCCTTGAAATCAAAAAGGTTAAGAACCACTAATATAAACTGGTGAATTTCAGTCTGTAGAAAAGCATCATATGTGATTTCTCACCTCTGGAGAAAGCGTGCATATGGCTGTCTGTAGGCAAATCCAGCTCGACGCACCCGAACATTCTCCAGCAGTCCCAGGTACGCCACTTGGTGTTGGCAGCGTCCGTCATCAAACAGCAGGGGAGACTTCACTTCATTTGGCTTTATACAACGCACATAGTATGGCTCCTGTATGAAAAATGTGATATTATATAATTTGTAGAAATCGTTAATATAAGCATTTACCAAAGGTCTCAAAAGGTACGCTAGTGAAATGCAGCTGACCAAGTTAGCTTAATGGCCAATAATAGAGATTTTATGAAGGCAATAATTAAGTATATGGTTATGGTTCAAAGCTGTTAGGTGTACTAATAATAACAGAAAGCCAACTGCTGCAATAATAGAATTATCATTATGTTCCCCTGATCTTTCCTGGAAGCGTAAAGCTCACTTCATCAAGGCTGCACAGTGTTACACTGATTATGCCAATTCCTAGAACTCTCCACATGAGTTTTCCACATGAATTAAGAGCTCACCGTTCCCTTACTCTACTTAACTCAACTTCCAAATAACAGCTGCCTCATGTCATCTATCTATCTATCTATCTATCTATCTATCTATCTATCTATCTATCTGTCTGTCTGTCTGTCTGTCTATCCGTCCATCTGTCTATCATCTAGATATTGATCTATCCAAAATTCATCCATCTATCTATCTATCTATCTATCCAAAATTCATCCATCCATCCATCCAGCCATCCATCCATCCAACATCTATCTATCTGTCCATCCGTCCGTCCATCCATCTGTCTATCCAAAATCCATCTATCTATCTATCTATCTATCTATCTATCTATCTATCTATCTATCTATCTATCTATCTATCTATCTATCCATCCATCCATCCATCCATATATCTATCCAAAATTCATCCATCTATCCATCCATCCATCTATCTATCTATCTATCTATCTATCTATCTATCTATCTGTCTGTCTATCCGTCCATCTATCTATCATCTAGATATTGATCTATCCAAAATTCATCCATCTATCTGTCTATCTATCTATCTAGCTATCCAAAATTTATCCATCCATCCATCCAGCCATCCATCCGTCCAACATCTATCTATCTGTCCATCTGTCCGTCCATACATCTATCCAAAATTCATCCATCCATCCATTTATCTATCCATCCATCCATCCATCCATCCATCCATCTATCCGTCTGTCCATCCATCTATCTATCTATCCAAAATTCATCCATCCATCCATCCATCCATCCAACATCTATCTGTCCATCCGTCCGTTCATCCATCTATCTATCCAAAATTCATCCATCCACCCATCCATATATCTATCTATCTATCTATCTAAAATCCATCTATTCAACACTCATCCATCACTCATCCAACTGTATCTGTCTATCATTATTCCATCCATCCAAAATCCATCTATTCATTTATCCAAACTCCATCTATTAATGTATCCATCCATCAACTATATCTATCTGTCCATCATCCATCCACTCATCTATTCAGAATGTATCCATCAATCTGTAACTGTCTGTATTTTCATTATTCATCCATCCATCCATCTATCCAAAATATATCTATCCTTTCATCCATCCATCCAAAATCCACCCATATCCGTCTATATTTTCACTGTCCATCCATCCATCCATCCATCTGTTGTATCTGTTTATATGTCTGTATGTCCATCATCCATCCACTGATCTATCCAAAATGCATCCATCCATCCAGTCTCCATTTTTCAAGTGATTCAAAGATATGTTGCCGTAGATAACCTAAAATGTGTTTCACCTAAATTAACTTGTTATATTACTAAATCAATCTGTCTGCTATGAGAACAAAAGTCATTTTGTGGTTCATATCAGGTAGAAGCTCTTTGAGGTAACAACCACACATATTCTTTTTTTACAGTGTAGAGAGCATGTGAAGTCAGGATGGACGGGGTGAGCGGTCAGATGAGGTACAGGTGTCCCCACAGGACTAGAGGGAGGGCAGCCAGTCCTTTACTGTGACCTAAAAAAGCAGAAGCTGCCCCCAATGCAGCCCCACTTTACCACACAAACACACGTGTGCGCACACACACGTGCAGCCCGGCAGACACAGAAACTATCATAGATGCATTGGGTCATCCCAAAATAACAGCACCAAATGTCACAGATTCTTTAATAGGAGAGGAAAGGAGACGAGAGGAGAAAAGAGGAGAGCCGCCCATGACTCCACACTAAAGCAGGATTTAGCAGGTGTTCCTCTGCTGTTAACTGCTTTATCAAATACAGACAACCTCCATTAGGGAGATTACATTTTTCAGCACGTCTACATAAGAGATTACCTGAGCTATTCTGAGAGACCCCCTATTTCATCTTTTCAGCAAAGAGTATTAAAGGGGTAGTTGTGTAGATTAAGCACAGATTAAATTCATGCTTAATTCTACGCATATGCTCTTGCAGACATTATGTACCACAATGGACTCCATCTACACCAGTTTTTTTAAATTTTGTAAAAAATTTGAAATTTTGTATAAACTTACCAAAATCATAAAATAAGAATGTGCATAAAAAATAATTAACATGGATTATGATAAAAAAAGAAGAATGAAGGGGTTAAGTGGAATCTAAATAACAGTGATTCTCAAAAAAAGTTAACATTTGTATAAAAGAAAGACACCTTTCTGAACTCCATACATCCACTAAAAATACTCTGACATTAGTCTGGAGACAAGTTGCCATCTGGTTTGACATTTTATTTAATGCAATGACATTAATACATATTTAAATGTGACTTAAGTGTCTGAATGCTTTTTGGGGTCACTGTATGACATTTAATGTCAACATTTCTTACCTTACAGGCCAGTTTGTCCACTAGAGCAATAATAGAGTTTTTGAAGAGTGTAGCTGCAGTTAGAGGCCGTTTGGTCACCTCTGTAATACTCATTTTCCCATCAGGCCACATTTCTTTGAGAACAGGGTCAGAACTACAAGAAAAGTTTAGAAAATAGAGTGATAAACACTTGACAAAAATATAAAGTGGAAAAAGAAGTAAGAACATGCTAGTGAAGAAGAAATTAGAACAAAACAGAGCAGAACAGGAATATAAAGAGAAATATTAAGTACAAGTGCCCTACTTTAACAAGTCCTTGAACATACAGTACAAAGTCTTAATGCATTATTTTAAAGGGAACCCCGGGTATTTAGACTTGTACTTAATATAACGTAAATTATGTCCCTTACTGAAATATGTAGTAGAAAATCCACGAAAGGCTTATGTTATTTAAAAAATCCACATCGCTTTATACATATTTTGGACTATGGGGGGTGCCATTATTTTTAAAAGAAAAGCAATGCAAGTCTTCACTTCTTTCCTAGCAATAATAAAAAAACCAAAGAATGGGAAGATGCCTGTGGATGAATAAAAGTTCCTAAAGACCCGCGTCTTTGTTCTCTCCACTTCAGCCCTGATGCCTCTGAGGCTTTTACTAGATCACAGCTACTAAAAGACCTACAAACAGCGTTTCTAGATGCCGACACTTGTCAAGACACTAGGTGTGTCCGATATATATTGTCTGCGCTAATCGTAATTGTTGTTTTAACAATGTTCAATTTGACATTATCGAGTATTTTGCAAAAAACATTCAAAACACCATCACGTAAAGTCTAAACTAGTGTGCTTATGCATTAACAGAGCACTCTTTCACTGCATGATTCAGTCTATTAAAATACATTTAGAATGATCACAAATTCAAGACATGGTGACAGAAAATGTATAGATTTATTCCACTTCATTTAGTTTAAAAATATCACATGAAGAGTGCCGTTTTCTTCTCCAAAAATTGCCATGATTACAAATGTGATATTGATTTTTTTTTTACAACAGTTCAATAGACAAGAACTAACAGACTTACACTTCAGACACCTGTTTTTGCTCTATTATGCCAACAAAAATCATTCCCAACACAGCCACAGCACTGTTTTGCGTCTCTGAGCAACATGACAGTGTTTTGTTCCTGAATGATTCAGCCGTTAAATGATACGGTTTGCAATGACTCAATTATTAACTGTGACTTGCTGCCACCTACTGGCGGTTTTAATTCCACATTTAAAGGAGAAGTCCACTTCCAGAACAAAAATTGACAAATAATGTACTTACCCCTTGTCATCCAAGATGTTCATGTCTTTCTTTCTTCAGCCATAAAGACATTTTTTTTTTTTTTTTTTTTTTGAGGAAAACATTTCAGCATTTTTCCCCATATAATGGACTGATATGGTGCCCCGAGTTTGAACTTCCAAAATGCAGTTTAAATGTGGCTTCAAACGATCCCAAATGCGGTTGTAAACAATCTCAGCCAAGGAAGAAGGTTCTTATCTAGTGAAACGATTGGTTATTTTCATTAAAAAATCATAGAAATTGTATTCTTTTTATCTCAAACGCTCGTCTTGTCTTGTTCTGCCTGAACTGTTTTTGTTCCGGTTCATGACAGTTAGTGTATGTTGAAAAACTCCCATCTCATGTTCTTCCTCAACTTCAAAATGGTCTTATATCACTGTTTTACCTTTTTTGTTAAGGGTGTTTGATTTTCTTTGCATGTTTACTTTGCATAAACTGGGTCAGTACTTCTGCTGTGATTTTGAAATGATTTTTGAAGCTGAGGGAGAAAATACGATCTGAGTTTTTCGACATACCCTAACTGTCTTGAGGCAGAATACACAGAGTTCAGGAAGAGCGAGACAAGACGAGTATTTAAGATTAAAAAGTATTTAAATTGTATTTTTTAAAATAAAAATAACCAATTGTTTCGCTAGATCAGACCCTTCTTCCTCGGCTGAGATTGTTTACAACCGCATTTAAACCACACTTTGGAAGTTCAAACTCGGGGCACCATAGAAGTCCATTATATGGAGAAAAATCCTGAATTTTTTTCCTCAAAAAATAGAATTTCTTTATGATTGAAGAAAGAAAGACAGGGTGAGTACATTATCTGTACATTTTTGTTCTGGAAGTGGACTTCCCCTTTAAGATACCAGTAAAATAATACCACCACTAATTATTGTTATCAATAAAATCCCAGAAAATATAGAGATATTATTTTTTGTCAACATCGCACACCCCTACTGACATATGGGGGCTTTTAGACTCCTTGTGGGGATAATATGCTATTTGTTTAAGCCTATACTTATATCCGTTGTCACCTGTAGGCTCTTTCAGTAGCTGTGGTCATTGTATCAGTAATTATTTTTAGAGTTGTGTTGCGATAAAAACAGCCAGTAGCTTATCCAGCGCAACCATTTCATGTCATCAAAATAACTGCGCCCCCCATAGTCCAAAATATGCATACAACGATGTAATAAAAAAACCAAAGAATGGGAAGATGCCTGTGGATGAATAAAAGTTCCTAAAGACCCGCGTCTTTGTTCTCTCCACTTCAGCCCTGATGCCTCTGAGGCTTTTACTAGATCACAGCTACTGAAAGACCTACAAACAGCGTTTCTAGATGCCGACACTTGTCAAGACACTAGGTGTGTCCGATATATATTGTCTGCGCTAATCGTAATTGTTGTTTTAACAATGTTCAATTTGACATTATCGAGTATTTTGCAAAAAACATTCAAAACACCATCACGTAAAGTCTAAACTAGTGTGCTTATGCATTAACAGAGCACTCTTTCACTGCATGATTCAGTCTATTAAAATACATTTAGAATGATCACAAATTCAAGACATGGTGACAGAAAATGTATAGATTTATTCCACTTCATTTAGTTTAAAAATATCACATGAAGAGTGCCGTTTTCTTCTCCAAAAATTGCCATGATTACAAATGTGATATTGATTTTTTTTTTACAACAGTTCAATAGACAAGAACTAACAGACTTACACTTCAGACACCTGTTTTTGCTCTATTATGCCAACAAAAATCATTCCCAACACAGCCACAGCACTGTTTTGCGTCTCTGAGCAACATGACAGTGTTTTGTTCCTGAATGATTCAGCCGTTAAATGATACGGTTTGCAATGACTCAATTATTAACTGTGACTTGCTGCCACCTACTGGCGGTTTTAATTCCACATTTAAAGGAGAAGTCCACTTCCAGAACAAAAATTGACAAATAATGTACTTACCCCTTGTCATCCAAGATGTTCATGTCTTTCTTTCTTCAGCCATAAAGACATTTTTTTTTTTTTTTTGAGGAAAACATTTCAGCATTTTTCCCCATATAATGGACTGATATGGTGCCCCGAGTTTGAACTTCCAAAATGCAGTTTAAATGTGGCTTCAAACGATCCCAAATGCGGTTGTAAACAATCTCAGCCAAGGAAGAAGGTTCTTATCTAGTGAAACGATTGGTTATTTTCATTAAAAAATCATAGAAATTGTATTCTTTTTATCTCAAACGCTCGTCTTGTCTTGTTCTGCCTGAACTGTTTTTGTTCCGGTTCATGACAGTTAGTGTATGTTGAAAAACTCCCATCTCATGTTCTTCCTCAACTTCAAAATGGTCTTATATCACTGTTTTACCTTTTTTGTTAAGGGTGTTTGATTTTCTTTGCATGTTTACTTTGCATAAACTGGGTCAGTACTTCTGCTGTGATTTTGAAATGATTTTTGAAGCTGAGGGAGAAAATACGATCTGAGTTTTTCGACATACCCTAACTGTCTTGAGGCAGAATACACAGAGTTCAGGAAGAGCGAGACAAGACGAGTATTTAAGATTAAAAAGTATTTAAATTGTATTTTTTAAATAAAAATAACCAATTGTTTCGCTAGATCAGACCCTTCTTCCTCGGCTGAGATTGTTTACAACCGCATTTAAACCACACTTTGGAAGTTCAAACTCGGGGCACCATAGAAGTCCATTATATGGAGAAAAATCCTGAATTTTTTTCCTCAAAAAATAGAATTTCTTTATGATTGAAGAAAGAAAGACAGGGTGAGTACATTATCTGTACATTTTTGTTCTGGAAGTGGACTTCCCCTTTAAGATACCAGTAAAATAATACCACCAATTATTGTTATCAATAAAATCCCAGAAAATATAGAGATATTATTTTTTGTCAACATCGCACACCCCTACTGACATATGGGGGCTTTTAGACTCCTTGTGGGGATAATATGCTATTTGTTTAAGCCTATACTTATATCCGTTGTCACCTGTAGGCTCTTTCAGTAGCTGTGGTCATTGTATCAGTAATTATTTTTAGAGTTGTGTTGCGATAAAAACAGCCAGTAGCTTATCCAGCGCAACCATTTCATGTCATCAAAATAACTGCGCCCCCCATAGTCCAAAATATGCATACAACGATGTGGATTTTTTAAATAACGGAAATCTTTCATGGGTTTTCTACTCTATATGTTTAGTAAGAGACATCATTAACTTGAAATATACTACACAAGTCATAATACAGACTATTTCATGGTGCATTTTTGTCCACAAAAAAAGACATGAGGTTTTAAAAGACATGAGGATGAGAAAATTAGGATAGAATATTATTTTTTTGTTGAAACGTGGAAGTCTCCAAAATACTACCTGTTGTACATCAGCCTCTTGAAATCCTGGAAAAGCGGGTCCTTGTTCTTATCAAGAAAACCCTCAACTGAGTACCTGAGAGGAAAGTAAAAGGAGAAATCAGCAGAAGGCTTGACATAGAAAGGGAAATTACATTAATTGACTGACTCAGTGGTTAAAGCACTCAGCGAACAGTCTTTCATACATGACTCAACTCACATAAGTACAGATGACTCACACAGTATGCAGGTAAACCTACACCTGCACCATTATCTGAACAGCATGACATGAACAAAATGCTTCAGATGGCTACTTCAGAAAGAAAGGTCTTTAAAAGATAATTAGACACATTCTGCTTTGGCCTTTTTGCCATATTCATAGACACAGGACAGGAAATGTGGTGGAGAGGGTTGAGTGGGACATGATGTGACTCCACGTTTATGCCAAACGCATTCAAATGCAATAAATAAAACAAAATGAACAAACCGCATCCTGGATTTAATACAGATTTCAGTTCTGTTACCTTCAACAAACTAGACCATAAATACCAAGAATACCATACCAAGAAACGGTGCCAAGAAAACAGAAACAATAAACAGCTATTCACCGCGATTTGTTGATTACGTAAAGGTAAAAAGCTTGAGAGAATGTATTGCGTGTGCTGGCCAGGTACAAAACCAAAGCAGCCTTGAGTTCTTACAGTTCTGTGGATCGGATTAGCAAACGCAGATGTGCCACACCAACAGTCAGACCCACGCACATAGACACGTGTTCATTCAGTCAAGTAGAAAACAACAGTGCATAATACATGCAAGTGCACATTATTTGCTTACACATTTCCAAACACACACAGATTTATTCACACTCACTGTCAAACATGTGCACAGCCACATGGCTGTGGAATAGCAATATCACCGGGTTAAAGCAGTTCTGAGAGGACAGATGCTGCCCCGTGGCTTTTACACGGTAGGCCGGGCGAATTCCTGAAAACAGGGTGAGAGTCGGGGAAAAACAGCAAGCCTGAGGGTTTCTGTGGGAGAAATCTGTGCGTATAACATACAAGCCAAGCCTCAGAGTGAGAATTCTCAAAGTCACAGCTGTATAGAGGAAGATAATTTGATGGCAGCTAAAAATACAGGTTTACAAATGCATCTGCTTCATTTTTTTTAGCGCCTGTATGGTGAGGTATGATGTTGCTTATTATGGAGTGTGAAATGGTCATATGATAAATCAGAGAGGAAGGAAGTGTGTTCTAGCACAGTACATGCTAAATACAACTGAATTTCTGTTATAGTTAAAATGGAAATTTACCTTTTTTTTTTTGCATTCATCTAAGTCCACTTTTGAGTGCAACGCCCACATCTCAAAAAGCAACCAATAAACAATGCATAGAACCAAGTCCCCATCCTAGGCTTTTTAGGTTACACTCAGATGTACAGCACAATGTGGAAGGAAAAAAAGGTCACTACTTCCATTTTTGGCAACACTGCATGTCTCAGACAGTAATGTGGTATGCTATATTGTTTTTACATGAGCTCATCATGTTGCACATATGTGCTGCTCTCACACTACAAATCATGTTCTCACGCATTGAAAAATACATTGCGGAGCAAAGAGGAAACTGACAACACACCGCAAGGTCTCAGCTTTAAAATGTTGTCATTTTTTAGGAAATTCAAACAATAAATACCCTTTTGTGGCTCTTTAATGTGTTCTGACAGATCACTGTGTTGCCTTATAAGATCTATCGACATGTGAACTGATCGTCTTCTCTTATTTACTTATAGCCCACAAAAAAAAAAAACATGAATAAACATCAGAACGCATTTTATTTTAGCCATGGAAAAACATCAATACACAGTTTTTCCAAGCTCTTAAGGTGCATTCACACCATATCGGAATTCCCATAATTACTAGATTCCAACTTGTAAAAAGCGTTCACGTCCTCGTAGATCTTGTAATTACAACTTGTGAACTGGGAGTCTTCTGAGAGCTATGACTTGTACCACATGACCGCTTTACCGCCTGACCAACGTAGGCTCTGTTTAGGGTTGATTGTGTTGTCATACAAAAACATAATTCAGAGTCTGAGGACGTGAACAGCTCTGAGTAGAATGTCACATGTTGTCATCTCGAAATTACGGTAATTATGATATGGCGTGAACGCAGCATTATTTGTTTGTCTGACAAAATGGTGCATTTGGCGTTATGATTGGTCAGATTGCCTGTCAATCAAGCTGTTTGTGAAGGGTCAATTAAGACACAGATCTTTTGTTTTCAGATGCCAGTTAGTTTGATATTTTCTTATTTCAAATGGCCACGTTGCACTAATTTATTCCCTCATTTTAGTTAAGTCTTGGCCATGTTGTACTAATTCATTCTCTTGTTTCAGTTAAATTGTAGCCATATTAGTTCAGTTGTGGCCATGTTGCATTAATTAGTTCCTTTGTTTTAGTTACCTCATGGCCACATTGCACAAATTTGTTTCCTTGTTTAAGTTTAATTGTAGCCATGTTGCACTAATTAGTTCCCTTAGTTTTAGTTCAGTTGTGGCCATGTAGCACTAATTAGTTCCCTTGTTTTAGTTAAATTATGAGCACGTTACACAAATTTGTTTCCTCAAGTTTAATTGTGGTCATGTTGCACTAATTAGTTACCTTAAGCCGGGCTCACACTACAGGATTTTTAAAATCCTAACCGATTATGAAATCTGGTTGCAGCACACACATCTTTGCAGATTATCTTCCCTTAAATCTTAAACATGCACACACTACAAGATTTGAAAATTGTGGCACATCACACACTACAAGATATTATTAAGATTATCATGACGGAGGGAGCGCCTCACATGATCTTACGCAACAGATCGTCATTTCAGCAACTAATGTTTACAAATGTTAGTTACCGCGCTAGCATCTTTATACACTCTATGTTGAAATACTATGTTGAAAACTGATTTTCAACATATTAATTAGTTCCCTTATTTTTAGTTCAATTGTGGCCATATTGCATTAATTTGTTCCCTTAGTTTTACTTAACTTGTGGCCACATTGCACACATTTGTTTCCTCGTTTTAGTGCAATTATAGCTATTTTGCACTTATTAGGTCACTTAGTTTTAGTCCAGTTGTGGCTAAGTCGCACAAATCTGTACCCTCATTTTAGTTAAATTGTGACTATATTGCACTAATTAGTTGCCGTAGTTTTAGTTCAGTTGTGGCCACATTGCACTAATTAGTTCACTCAGTTTTTACGAGTCGTCTATTAGGTTCTGTACTGGAATTAGTTCACCTGTTTCAAGTCTTCAGGTTTTTCGAGTCGTTCGTTCATCTTATGGGGCAGTCATGTAATGCTAATCATGCTAAAATAAACGAAATGACTCGAAAAAAGATTTGTTCATTTTGCTGAACGAGACTCAAAAGTCCGAGTCGGTAAAATGATCTGAACTTCCCATCACTACTATGAATCACGTCTAAGTTCATTGTCTGTGTACTCCGAGTAAAAAAGGTAGAGTATGTCGAAAAACTCCATCTTATTTTCTCCTACAACTTCAGAATCATCTGACATCGTTGTACCTTTTTGTTTGTAAATAGCGTTTGACTTACTTGCACTTTCTTAGTCTTTGCGAGTTCGCTTTGTAAACACTGGGTCTGTAGTTCCGCCTACGTTTGGCGTGACCTTTCGACCTAATTCAATAGTATGCCAGAACCTGTGCTACACAAGCTTTTGTGCTTAAAAAGAATACAAAAATTTATTTTCTGAAAAAAATGACAGATTGTTTCGCTAGATAAGACCCTTTTTCCTCGGCTGGGATCATTTAGAGCCCTTTGAGGCTGCATTTAAACTACATTTTGGAAGTTCAAAATCGGGGGCACAATTGAAGTCCATTATATGAAGAAAAATCCTGAAATGCTATCCTCAAAAAACATAATTTCTTTACGACTGAAGACCGAAACACATGAACATCTTGGATGACAAGGGGGTGAGTAAATTATTTGTGTATTGTTGTTCTGAAAGCGGACTTCTCCTTTAAATCATGGCCACATAGCACTAATTAGTTCCCTCAGTTTTAGTTGAATCACGGCCATGCTGCACAAATTACTTTGCTCAATTTAGTTCAATCGTAGACACGTTGAATTGATTCGTTCACTTACTTTAGTTTAGTTGTAAACATGTTGCACTAATTAGTTCCCTTAGTTTTGGTTTCATTGTGGCCATGTTGCACTAATTGCTCCCTAATTTACTGAAATTGTGTCCAAGGCTGCACTAATTAGTTTCCTAGTTTTAGTTTAATCGTTGCCATGTTGCACAAATTACTTCCCTCGATTTAGTTCAATCATAGACACATTGAATTGATTTGTTCACTTATTTTGGTTCAGTTGTCCTTGCACAAATTAGTTCCCTAAAATAGTTAAATTGTGGCCATGTTACACTAATTAGTTCCCTTAGTTTTAGTTGAATCACGGCCCCAAAGCACTGTTTTGTTATCTTTTGTGCTTCATAGAAAAAAAAACAAAAACACTGCACTGTGCTGCAGAAATAGTAAGACTAGTACAGTATGGCATCCTATTCTGAACATAGCCAAAAAGTAGACTACATAAAAGGAGATACACAACGTAAGTGGAAAAAAAGAAATAAATAAAATAAGAAAGTGAGAGGGGAAGCAAGCGACAGAGAGTGAGGGAAATAGGTCATGGTTTGGGGGGGTCGGATAAGGGCCTGGTCAGGGTGTATATTTAGCGAGACCTTCCTCCATCACTGACACAGCTGAGCCTGAGGGATCTCACAGATTTTATTTTGCAAGTGTGACTGAGGGCTTGACATGCCAGTTCTGACAGTCTTCATCCTGAGGGAACTTCCTAGTGTGTGTGTGTGTGTGAGTCTGTCTGGGTGAGAGTGAGACAGGCATCCATCTAGCAGATCTGAATGGCCCATGCATTCTCAGACAGATTCAAAGTGATTGTCACAGAATTGTGAGCACGCTCGGTGCTTTAACTGCAGGGTTGTCATAATAGTGTCATTCAGTGCTACGGACTGAGCGCTCTACACTCTTGACCCAATTATCAAGCATGTGACATGTGGCTGCCGACACAGTTCATCCCATTTCTCGGACCAGTCGCCCAAGTAATGTTAAATTTACCATTCTCTCCTTGGCTTCTCCTACCGACTTTCACGGTTTACTCTTGTGAAGAACAGAACTGAGAAGAGTTTCAACATAAAAGGAAATTGCGGAAATGCACTGTGAAACTTTATTTCAAGACTAATTTAGCTTTAATCAGTTACTTCCGCAGTTATACTTAAGCACATGCTCATTAAGGAGCGAAAAGGAAACCGAAGTGAAAAATGTGTCATCTATTTTCAGAGCTAAGCCCTCCAGTAGCTTCTCTCTTGCTCCTCTTTCCTCAATGAGAAAAGGTCTTGCTATTTTCTAAATGAGGACACAGCCTTTGCTGAGGTACAGCAAACTGCAGACATCTGCACCAGCAGCAACTTTACGTATTTATAAAATTGCATCCTCCAACCTTTAAGGGAACTTCACCTTCAGATCAACGCATAATGTCAACATGAAACTCATCCTAGTTCTCTAATGTCGAAGGTCTTACGTCACGGGCCTTTTAATATTGAAATTAACAGAATTACAAGATGACAACAAGAGGTTGTATTGAACTGGTCACATCTTTGGATTTGTTCTTAAAGAAATGCTCATAATGGCAAAAAATAAAAATAATAATAATTAAAATAAATAAATAAAAGTTTCCAATGTCGTATCCATGTTTAGTGGTTAATGTCTATCTCGAGTGGTCCAAAAACTGTAAAGTTGGATGCTTAATTATTTTTAATTGTCCTATTTATTCTGGAGTGATTACACCAATGCACTGGTATTGCAAAGCCACCAGTTTCTATTTTTACTTCACTTAGTTTAACCACTGAAGCTTCCTGTGTGTCATGGTCAATTTATTTTGGTTATACAGACTTTAACAGAAAGATAATTATCATTATATAAGCCCAGG
Organism: Labeo rohita; assembly: GCF_022985175.1. Taxonomy (NCBI): domain Eukaryota; kingdom Metazoa; phylum Chordata; class Actinopteri; order Cypriniformes; family Cyprinidae; genus Labeo; species Labeo rohita. Next base: position 6,260,118 of record NC_066887.1, read on the forward strand.
AGCTAACTGGAACAAAAACTGATATATAAAGCAGCATTTTTATATGTACATTAAGTGTGTACAATTTCATATGCACTGTATATGTGCATTTAGACATTTTACACATTTTTTCTTGGACTTAGAACTTTGAAATGTAATGACCAATCAAAGTTTTTGAGGGCCAATTTACAACGGAGAGTGTTTGAATCTCAGTCCTACATCTTTTTTAGGGGCTAATTAGGCACATATAGCATATATGAAATACATTTTAGGTTTCAGACTTTTTATGGGGATGAGAAATTTTTTTTATTGCTCTCTATAATACCTGTTAACTTTCAAGTATCTCTGCTGGGGGACCAGATGAGAACCTCATGTATAAATAACATAAAAATGTTTCTAAATGCATCCCTCTTTATAAAGGGAGTTCACTTCAATTTAAATTTAAGCCCAGTCTGTACAAGTGCATCAGCTTCACCTTCAGAAGACCCATAAATATCTCTTTATGGTTCAGTACAATGACATAATTGGGCAAGGAAATCCAAGCATGCTAGAAAACGCAAGTGTGGCAGAGATGATGCAGTTTCTATACAACATGCGTGTATGTATATATATATTATTATTTTTAGGAAATCATTAACATTAATTTAAATTCAGTGATGCAATTATCACAAAGGAGTTTAAAGTTGCTTGTTTGTGCATTAATTATGTTTTTGTGCATAATATTAATGCATTTTGTGATTAATCTTAATATTTGCAAAAACAGGTTAAAACTTACTGGTATATAATTGCAAATAATTTTGTACACATTCTCTTCAGTTGGTATAAGCATAAGAACTTCAGTTTGTTCCTTACTTTTAACATAAGACACACTCTAAAAAATGTTTCATTTCACATTTGGGTTAACTATAGACTAACGCAACTTTGCGTTAAAAAAATTATTTAAAAAAACGTAATAATAACCCAATAATTGACCCAAAGTTGAGTTGATACAACTCTAATTTTTTTAAAGTGTAAAATGCATGAAATGTATTAGAATCAAATTCGATCGTACACACATTTTATAAATAAAGCCCAAGTAATTTTCCCAGATAAGTCCTCAGTGATAGCATTTCCACTGTTTAGAGAGCTAGTGCTAATAGCAATTTGTGAAAAAGCTTAATAAAATTTCAACTTATTCACAGGACCCTCTGATTTCTGAGATGTGGAGAACGCGGATGGAATCACAGAATCCAGTCACAAAAATGTAATTTATTGTATAATGTCACATATTTTGCCAAATGTTGGATGAATAAATCAAAAGTAGGTTATTACACTTTATCAAATTGTGATATGGATTAGTGTCTGTGAATATTAAGCCACAAAAAAATATTTAAATATGAATCCTGCATGTTCTGCGTGTGTGAATGAATGGTGCAGATGCGCTGTTTCGTTTACTAAACACATACTGAAGTGCGCATGATGCTTGTGGTGTTTTCACCCTCTGCTGCCTCAAAATATGAGTACATGAACATATAAACATCTCTAAAACTTCTCTGAGAGTCAATTCATGAACATTTTACTGTTTCAAGTGAGAAAAAACAAAACTGCGGTCATATCATTTACAAATAGAAACTTGAAGGTTCACAGCAACACGTCAAAATAAAAGTCTGGTTTAACTTGAAGAAACTGTGACAGAAAAATTTACTTCATGTAATGATAGTACTACTACTACTAAAAATAAAATGAATATTAAAACATTATTTTTAAGGAATATTCACCAAAAAATTATTTAATAATTTATTTACCAAAAAACTGTAAATACAAAGTATTATATATAAAATAGTTTTTTGTTTTTTTATACAATTAATTATTTAGATATGTTTCTGATTATTAAAATTTAATGAAACCATTAAAATGGAATTCGGAAAATTAATAGAAAACAGAATTTGGTAAAAATAAAACTACTGTATTTTTTTGTTAAACTTTTCATAAATTGCTGTTAAATGTGTACGTTTCATGATGAGACATGCTTTTTTAATTACTAAAATTAATTGTAACCATTAAAAAACAGAATCCAGAAAAATTAAAATGGAAACAATGGAATTTGGAAAAAAAACAAAACGGATTTCATAGGGCCCTAAAACAACATGAATCTAGCATTATTGTGAAGGATTTATCAATGCATTTTATTCTAAAGAAAATATTTTTTCTTCTCTGTTTATGTCTGTAATTTTGGGTGGGTGAGAATAACCAAGAAAATCATATCCCGCATCTTTTATGATCCCAATCAAAATCAAGCACTTAATTATTTACAGCTGAATATTCTGTATGTGTCACATTATGAAAGTTATTTTTGTTGTTGTGGTTTTATATGTGTCATTTTGTTTATAAGGACTAAATGGCACAATGAGTGGTTCAGTGAGGTCAATATCTTGTCATATGTCCTTGATAACATACGAACATTTCAGATTCAGCTACACTTGTTTCAGAAAGAATTCTGAAATTATTTATTTTTTTCTTGTCTGTTGCCATTTCATGAGAAAAGCTGTTGTCACAGCTGCTAAAATGAAAGACTAAGCATTTCAAGCTCTCCCCATCAGCATGTTTGCATCACCTGCAAACGAAGGACTTTAAAACACTCACGTAACATCTCCCGCGTAGTGTCGGATACGGAAATCTCGATTGAACTCCATTGTCTTGTCAGCGGGACAAAGCTGAAAGAAAAAAAAAATTTGTCTGAGTTTCAGTGGCCAAGGCATCAACAGGTATCAGACTGCATGTTTCTGTTTCTATGTGCATGTAATGTGAAATAATACTGCCCCCTTCTGACCCTGCTGCCAAATTGCAGAAGCGCAGTTCAAGTTGGGCAACTACAAGTATGGTTAAATGAGGTTGCAGTTTAGTTCCATAATTCATGGCAGGCCTAAAAATGTACACGTATGTGATGTAATCAGAGGACTGCTGAGACCAGAAAGAACGGAAACTCTTCTGAGCGCTTACTTTCCGGGAGGTGTAGTGAGGGTGCTGGCCCAGCTTTTTGTTCATGCTGTCCAGACAGACAGTATCTGTGACTTTCCCTGCAGTGAGACAAGCTTCATCCAGGATGGAGATGATGCCCTTATGAGGCTGCTCCACTAAATCCACAATGATCTGATTGTTAAAGTATTCAATCTAAAAGAAAGAAAAGTCCAGTTTAGAGAAAAGGTGCATGGATTATATTTTAGGTTCAGTATGGGTTATTTTTGTGTGTTATACACTCACATGTTGCCATGTGATACCCTCTCTCTGGTACTCGTCCTGCTCCTGTCGCAGAATAAGCTCAATGAAGAGCTGCTGTAGCTTCTCATTGCAGTAGTTAATGCAAAACTGCTCAAAGCTGCAGACACGAAATGGATAAAAAAAAAACAACCACTGAAACCTCCCAAAAAAGCCCCATGCATTTGAAGAAGTGTAACGGCAAGCAATATTAATAACTACACAATGCATAAATGACACTGACCTGTTGTTGTCAAAGATCTCAAATCCATAGATGTCCAGCACACCTATAACAGTGTTTTTGCCATGCAGAGCAGGATTGTAGTCCTTCACCTCAATCACACTATTGATACGACCCACTATCCACCCAAACAATCTCTCATATAAAGCCTAAAAATGAAAGCCATGCCAGAATGATAACAACTGAACATATTATATGAACATATAATACACTAAAGACATATATTTAGTTGTCATTCCAACATTTATCATTTTATTTCTTCCCTGAAGTTTGCTTATAAAGTTTTTTGCACCAAGTTTTTTGCACACTCCCCATGATACTGAATTAGATGTTTCATATGATACCTCTTAAAGGAACACTCCACTTTTTTTGAAAATAGGCTCATTGTCCAACTCCCCTAATGTTAAACAGTTGAGTTTTACCATTTTCGAATCCATCCAGCCGATCTCCGGGTCTGGCGGTAGCTTAGCATAGATCATTGAATCATTAGACCGATAGCATCTCGCTCAAAAATGACCATATACAATGACAATATTTTTCCTATTTAAAACTTGACACTTCTGTAGTTACATCGTGTACTAAGACTGACGGAAAATGAAAAGTTGTGATTTTCTAAAATTATTTTGCAAAATAATCAAGGAACTTTGCTGCGTGCCATGGGTGCAGCAGGAGCAATGATATTACGCAGCGCCTGAAAGTTTGTGTAGATGCAGAACTGCAGCCGGCAGAGTTGGTCATTTTTGAGCGAGATGATTAACTGTTTAACACTAAGGGAGCTGGAAAATGAGCCTATTTTCCAAAAAAAAAGTGGAGTGTTCCTTTAAAATCTTTGTGTAATTAGAATAACTAGGTAATGGATGAGGAAAAAAAACAAGGAAGAATTTTTTGCAGGAAAGTATACAATACCTTGGCAAAAGCGTCTCTTCCATAGCTAGCTTCCTGCTCGTTGTGTCCCTTTTCAATGACCTCACCACCTCCAGTAGCCACTGTACGGTACAGCAGTGCTTTTCTGGTATTCTCAGGCTCTGTGGATGTCAGCTCAGAAATATGCTTTACTGTGTCTTCACCGACAAGTATGACATGTTCACCATCACTGGTAAACTGAAGGTTACCCTGAAACAATATCATTGCAATGCATTTAAATTACCCTTACCAAAAAGAAGTATTCTTTAAGTTTATTTAATTAAGTATACTTAAGTAAAGTTCAAGTATATTTTTAAGTATCCTTTATGTAGTAAGTATACAAATATCAGTGTACTAGTAGTATACTTGTAAGTGTAAAAGTGTTAAATTGGCCCACTTTCTAGTATATAAAAGTATACTTTTAAGTATAGTTTAAGTATAACAGTAGTAAACTTTGAGTACACAACTAGTTTACATCTATGTTTTCAGTTTGTACTGCAAGTATACTAAAAGTGAACTTACAAGTATACTGATAGTTTACTAATTAAATACTTTTTTATGCATTTTTAGTATACTTTGAAGTATAGTCTCAGTAAACTAATAGTTTAGTAGTTTTATACTACAAGTATACTCATTTTTTTTTCCTTTTTTTTAAGTGAACTTTAAATCATACTTTTAGTATACTACTATGTCCCTATTTACGTATTAATTTATATATATTTTGTTACATGAATATCTGAACATACAAAACATTATGAATAACTATGAATAACAACATTGTCTTTGTTTGTAAAGCATTTTACAATATTAACATATCCAGGGAATGGATATAAGTGGTTAAAAAGCATCTAGGCCTCAAAATAGATACACAACCCTCAAGAACAGTGGCAATCAGCAAATATTAAAAAGAAGAGATCTTTACGTCACAGTACAACAAATAACTAACAATAATGAAGTCAGCAAACAGCAAAACAATAATCCTATAGGAGTAACTGGATAATTTATTCATGCTGCAATGCATGCTGGGAACTTACAAAGCCTTAATTTCAACAATATAAAATTCTTTGTTCAGACAATTGTGTTTGAGTAGTTGGGACAACATTTGCGGTAATTTTGTTGGTCTGACAAGGGTTTGTATCTAGTTTAAAGAAAATAGCATTTTTTAGTATTTGAGACTCAAAATGTTTTGTAAAATTGGAAAATATGTATTTGCATTTTTTACAGTGTGGAAGCATCTGTTTCGGTTTCTTCTTCACTTGTGTTTTGAAAATTCTGTACAGAAGATGTGTAATAGCATCTCTCATGTATAACAATGAAAACACAGATTCTCAGAGCACAAGTATAGCTCAAATATATTTAGATTTTTTCTAATGTTATTTTAAGTATATTTCTGATAAGTACATAAAGCACATTTCTGAGAAGTACATAACAAGTAGACTGAAAGTATACTTTCCTATTTTTAATTTAAGAGAAGTATACTAATAGCACACTTGAATTAACTCTTTTTCGTGAGGGCAGTGGTTCTCAGCTAGGGGATCAAAAGAATTATTAAATATAAGATAAAGCAAGTTTTAAACTAAGCTAAAACTGCTGAATACAAAGATGCAAGCTGGAGTTATATTTCTTAATTATTTTAACAATTGCCTTTTTATGTAAGATCCTGGATATGCTGTATGATGGAATTTTGAAAGTGTGCTTTCTAGACCTTGAAATGTCAAAATTGAAATATACATATTAATATATATATACATTTTTAAAATAAATGATATAGGATATATGCATACATCTATGTGAATTTTAGGTAACACTTTACAATAAAGTTTCATTTGTTAACTATATGTAGGCCCAGTTTCACAGACAGGGCTTAGACTAAACCAGGATTAGGCCATAATTCAATATAAACATGTTTAGAAAAAAAACATTACTGGTGTGCATCTTGAGACAAAGGCACTGATATATTTTAAGATCAGTCAGTGCAAGTTTCTTTCAGTTGAAACAGCTCAGACTTCCATTTTAGTCTAGGACTAGGCTTAAGCCTTGTCTGTGAAACCAGGGTTAATGTATTAACTAACAATAAGCAATACATTTGTACAGTATTTACTAATCTTTGTTAAAGTTCGTTAATAAAAAATACAACTGTTCATTGTTAGTCAGCTCAGGTCCATTAACAAACATTACGTGATCAACTTCTCATTTTAATAAGTATTAGTAAATGCTGGAATCAACATTAACTATGATTAATAATACTTTAGAAGTATTTTTCATTGCTAGCTTATGTTCTAATGTAGTTAAAGTCCCCCTGCAGTGAAAAGTAAGATTTTTATGTTATTTATTTGTCTATGTGGTGTTTTTAATATGCTTTTAGACAAACCATGTGCCAGCCCATTAATCAACACCATTGCTGAGTATTTTTCTTCTTAAAACCCCCAAAGGCTGTCCCAGAAATGCGGTTTGAAACAGCCTGTTTTTGCTACGTCTCAAACTTCAGTAACCAATCACGTCAAAGGATAGATTCCTATCATTAGCATGCAAAATATACCAATAGGATTATTAGCACAAAACCAAATATTAAACAGTAGAGCATTTAATAGAGCACACGGAGTATTAATTAGTGGCTAATTTGCATATTCATAGATCCGCTTATAGTAAATGAGACAAGGGGGGGGGAGTTACATTCAAGCTGTAAGGCATGAGAAAATTATTTTCACAAGAAAAAACATTTAAATATGTAATTTTAATGATCAGAGATCAGTTTTAAGGGATAAAAATTTTGTCTACAGGGGGACTTTAACTCATGTTAACCAATGGAACCTTATTGTAAAGTGTTACCAAATTTTATTAAAAAAGTAATGTATGTTCTACAGCTATAAAAATGTGCAAACCATTAAGAGCATTCAGTTATTTGATTTATTTTACTATATTGGGCATTCACATAGGGCCTTGAAAAAAAGAAGTGAGCCACTGCTTTAAACATCTATTTTGCTCAGCACTGACGACAAACTAACAGAAAAACAGTAGAAAACGATGTTCAGAGCACACAGTGTGGGACTGACCAGGTGTAGGATGGTACTGAGGATCTTGTAGATGGAGCTGATCTCTTCAGCAGTAAAGCCAATCACTTTCAGCGCTGCCATCACAGCTTTGTGACATAAGGAGTCATTATTGGACGCCTGTGAAGATGATTTGGAAAAAGAAAAAGAAAGAGACTGAGAAAAGTAAAAACACTGTATGGTACATTTCGCATTGTAATATTATTCATAGGTATACAGTACAGTAGTTCTGTACAAACTGTATAGGAGAGCAGAATGCTATCCATTCAGTCTCCAATGGTTAGTCTGTGAAAGGCTGTGTGTTCATAAACTAATATTCTCATAGGACAAGTACATACAAGTGTGACGGCGGCTCCTTGGCTGGTGTAGGCATATTCTGCAGGATCTCTTTGCAGACACAAGGACTTCAGCAAGTCATCAGATCCTCCCCTTAACACCTGCATAAACAGAACATATAAATGCTGATTTATGTGAATTGCTTATTAAAGTTTTAATATGCATTTGGCACTCCTAAAGTAACTAATATCATAATCTCATTCACCATGAAGATCTCACCTGATAAAATGAGTGGAAATTTCGCTCTCCCTCATGCTGCTGGACAACTCTTGACTGTAAATACAACAAAGTATTTGAGTTATCATTTCGATATTAAACAGCAGACCTATTGATATGAATCTCTGTCCTCCCTAATAAAATAGAAAAAAACAAAACAAAGCCAGACAGGCAGCAGGGCAGGCCTAACTTGTGTTACACAAAGCATATACAATTCACATAAACAGCACAAAACTAAGCATTTTTATTTTAAAATATTATTTAAGGAATGTTTGTACAGTTGTTTCAGTTTTTATATCTCAGCTAGCAAAAAAACTGTGCTAGGAACGTTCAAAATGTTATTTCTTTGTTATATGAATGTTTTTTACACATTCTGAAATAAGTAGACAGACTTAACAATAACAAGCATATCACAAAACTGTCCCCTTTAAAAAATAAAATAAAAAACAACAACAACAACAACAACAACAACAATAAATAATAATTCTTTGGGCGCCATATTTGGTTCACGCGGGCAAACTTTAAACTTTAACAAACCAGGCAAAGGTAATAAATAACCTACACATGACAACAAAGCCCTCTTCATTCAGTAAAACACTATTTACAAGACCTAGCTGAAAAATATAGGGTATATTTATGAAATTGCGATCGCCACATCCAAAACTAACAATTGTTATTTTACGAACCAATGTCAACTTTCATATTCAAATGTCATGTTCATGATGCATTTTAATTTGTACAGATACGACACTGAAAATCTCACCTTCTCCAGCAGGTAGTTATTGATGTGTCCTCCTGTGGGGTCTCCATTAAAGTTGAAGTTGATGTCCATGTATTTCCCGAAGCGGCTGGAGTTATCATTGCGGTTGGTCTTCGCATTTCCAAAGGCCTCTAACACACAGTTGGATTTCAGGAGAACGTTTTTCACACTGTGGTAGGATGCAAGTATAGTATTAAGGAAAAATAATGTATAAACAAACACGTGTTTTTCAGGGTACAAGTAAATAGAGCACCATAAGAAACTCAGCGTCATACTACCATCTAATGACAGACGTTCAGCCTTCTTCCCCAAATAAACTTTACAAAATAATCAGTTAAACATGAACATTTGGCATTTTATTTTCAAATAATCTGTTGTACAAATCTGTTTTTACTATTCTGTTTAGCAATAAAATAAAGAAAATGCTTTTACACAATTAAATACAAAAAATGATTAGCCCTGAAAGTCCAGAGCTGTAGGTATCTCCAGGAAACTGACCTCTCGACCTCTGCCCTCTGGCTAGGGTTGGTGATTGCTGCAATATACTGCATAATGTACTTGCTTGCCTCAGTCTTGCCAGCTCCACTCTCACCTGAAACACAAAGAGATTTGTTTGAAACTGTTTAATCCATACAGTAAAGTCTTTGTTTAGCAATTTTATTCTTTCCTAATCAGAGGCACAGTGGACAAACTCACTGTACAAGGTTTATCACAGAGTTTAATGGAACCGCTGCTCCTAACAGTTTTACAGATGCACTTAAATCAGTATGGTAGAAGTATGGAAGAAATGAAAGCAAAAATAAGATTTTATATAGGCACTCGTTTTTATATATAGGTTTTGGTCAAAGGCTCGTCTTGTCTTAGTCTCCCTGAACTCTGTTTTTGTTCTGGTTCATGACAGTTAGGGTATGTCGAAAAACTCCCATCTCATGTTCTCCCTTCAAAATCGTCCTATATCGCTGTTTTACACCTTTTTTGTTAAGGGTGTTTGATATTTGCATTTTTATATTGCGTAGACTATGTCGAAAAACTCAGACCATATTTTCTCCCTCAACTTCAAAATCGTCCTATATAACTGTTTACCTTTTTTGTTAAAGGGCTCATTGGATGCCCTGGAAGTTCACTTTTACATGCTGTTTGAACATTAATGTGTGTTGGCAGTGTATTTACAAATCTACCCTATAATGATAAAAATCCATGCATCTGTAAAAATAAGCAAGACAAGACCAGCATTTGAGATTAAAAAGTATTTAAATTCTATTTTTTAATGAAAATAACTGCTTTTTTTTTCGCTAGATAAGACCCTTTTTCCTCGGCGGGGATTGTTTACAACCGCATTTGGGATCGTTTGAAGCCGCATTTAAACTGCATTTTGAAAGTTCAAGAAACACAATTTCTTTACGACTGAAGACAGAAAGACATGAACATCTTAGATGATAAGGGGGTGAGTACATTATCTGTAAATTGCTGTTCTGGAAGTAGACTTCTACTTTAAATCATGCATCAAATACAATCCATCAGACTTTTGAGGATCTCTCAATCACATTTTTTTTTGCATTGCATTGCATTGCATTGCATTATATATTTTGCCCTTCATAATAAAAACTACAGAGCTTTATTAATATAAGCATTTAAATGCTAAAGACTTTTCTGACTTTCTTTTTTTCTGACTATTATAAATATATCAGGCTTAAATATGAGATATTTGCATTTGTGCATTTTACTTCTGGTTATCCAGTTTGATGTTTGTATTGTTGATCATTGTGCAATGTTGTTTGTTTATTCAGCGGTGACTGTGTTTAATAGCTGCTGTACCTGAAATGACGATGCATGTGTCTTTGGCTCGCCTCTTCATGGCTTTATAAGCAGCGTCTGCGACAGCATACAGGTGAGGTGGATTCTCATACAGTTCTCTGCCTCTGTAGTCCTCAATGACCTCCTTCCCATAAATATCCAAATGTTTGTACGGATTGACTGACACCACTACTTCTCCAATGAAAGTGTAGATACGGCCTTTCTCAAACCTGAACACAACAAACAATACTGTGAACAATACGCATGTCAAGCTGAACAGCAGAAACATCCTTAATAAGACTCATTGTTTTCATCTCATCTGCTGGTTTGGTTTAGTTCCTGGTGAATAAACAGACACAAAGAACAAATGATGGATGCAGTACAGTATTACTGTAAGGTGTGGTGGGATTCAGTTGATCAGAGGTTTAAGATGAAGTTACAGTTAGAAACACATCCTAAATTTGAGGTAATGTTATAATAATAAAACATCATAAACCACATCCTTCTATCAAATATCATAATGCAAGAGATTACTATAATTTAAATTTAAACAAAAGGAAACAAGTGACATAACTTGACATTAATCTAGGTATTAAGTGCCACAGTACGTTTCTCAATGTCACACACCCGTATTCAGCAGGAAGTGATACGGCGCTGGGAAGTGAGAACAGGAAGTGTAATAGGGCTCAAGATGACTCACTTTTTTGAATTTTAGTCAACATAAAATATAGTGTAATCTTGGTTAAGCATATCCACGAACACGCTATCTCTTCCTGCCGTACAGCTAAAATACATCTGTCCGAAGTTAAAATGCAGTACTCATTGGAGACGATACATTTTTTATGCTCTTTCAAAACAAGCACTTCCACATTAACATCTACATATAATTCAAACAATAAGACATAGCAGTAGTAAGATTTAAGGATTCAATTTGTAGGATGCCTTCCCACAGCAAATTATGAACTTAGTAGTGTTTTGACGTGTGGTACAATCACATGAGGCCTGGTCATACGTCAGCTGATAAAACACGCAGAATGGACCAGAAATGAAATCATTTTTTCTTGAGGTTTCAGAGGGGTAAGCAACAGACAGAACAAGTGTGCAGTGGAACTTTGAAAACTTTCTGACATCACACTCATAAAGTGTCTTGTGAAAAGGTCATCTGATTCAACCGGGTTTAACCAATGACATCACAGATGTGGGACTTGGGTGCAAATGCTGTATGTTAAAGGAAAGAAGAACTAGAAACCTGTGATTTCATCATCAGAGCTGCTAAGATTCTACTGGCTGGCCATGATCAGCTGTTGTAAGACATGATAAGATGTAATTCTTTGTCTCTTAAGCGGTTGATGTCAGCCATTTAAATTAATATTTCAGCATTGAGCGGGAAAGTCAAAAGCGAAATGACACATTGTTTCCCCTCCACTTTTTTCTTCTAAATATGTGTCATTTTGTCGTCACGGCATTGTCTACCAAGAAGGGAGTGGTCAAAATCAAGTAGGCACTAAAAAACTTAAAATGAGACTTTAAATACTCACTTTGAAAGTGAAACAGAATTCACAAGTTCAGTTCTGCAGATAAAAATAATTTATCAAAGCTCTCAAACTAAGTTTAAATACCTTAAATATCACTCAATATCAACACCAAGTAATCTTTCTGAAGGCCACGTTCACTGCCGTCTTGTCAGGTACATAATGTCCATTGAATCTTCATACACTTCATGTAAAATGCTCTTACCTTAACTTCAAGTTCTCCATAAACTGCTCCATGGTCACCTCGTCTAGAAGCACAAAGTCTGACTTTCCAAACTCCAAGCCCTCCAGCTCCGCCATCCCTGCAGGATCCGAAGGACGATTGGATGGAGAGAAAAGTGGAAGGTGACAAGAAAGGCACAGGAACCCAGCACTGACTGTCGTCCTCTCTAAGCCGGTAGAGGAGACGAATGTGGAGTGGGTGTGGCCTACATCTTTGTCGTTGCATGATCTGAGGCTGAGCTGAGTGAAGTCAGTGATGACTGCGGTCTGCAGGCTCCAGCATGTCATCCTGTTCTAGAGAACATCTGCATATGTATGCGTGTATTTCTGTACACATGTGGTAGAAGGAACTATCTTTACACACAAGACTATTTCACACCTTCCTAAGCTACCACAGACCCTGTAAGCAGCCACAGCCTTAACAAAACCTCCGTCCTGCTAACTAACCTTGTTTTTACTCAGTCCTTCGCCATTCATAACCTTTCTATGAATTCTAAAGCCAAAACACATAGTTTGGCTTTTTAAATGTACATTATGGTTTAGTTAAACTGAAATTGTGTATTCAATCAAATAAACTATAAGTGATTATGAATGGCATTTCCGAAAGCCCAGCCACTTCCTCTGGTCCTGCAATCATGGGGGAGTGTGGATCATAGACTGCTGTCAAGAACTAGATCTTTCACATAGACTGAGTTTCACTGCCCACACGCACTAATCTAGGATCTGTTCCGTTCTTGCAAAACCTACTCACAACCATAAACAACAGGACCAAACGAGATACAGACAGACAGGAAAGGACGCACAGCAGTGATACTATCAGATAAATACTATGGAGCAATCCAAATTAACATGTTGTTTTATGTTAAGCACAGCTTTACAAATTGTGTTCTATTTACTACATGTAAGACTACAAATTCTGTTCATTTAATATGGTAGTGTATGATTGCCAGTCAGAATTTGAAGTTTAAAGTTAAAGACACTTGAGTGCAGTTCAGGTTCAAAACTTAGTTTATTGCTGTAAAGTCAAAATGTTATGTCATTTTGTGTGCTGACTTAAAGGAGAAGTCCACTTCCAGAACAAATATTTACAGGTAATTTACTCACTCCCTTGTCATCCAAGATGTTCATGTCTTTGAGCAGTTGTAAATGATCGCAGATGAAAAAGAAGGGTCTTATTTAGCAAAACTATCGGTTATTTTCATAAATGTAATACAATTTATATACTTTTTAATGTCAAATGCTTGTCTTGTCTTGCTCGCCCTGAACTTTTTTTTTCCGGTTCATGTCAGTTAGGGTATGTTGAAAAACTCCCATCTCATGTTCGCCCCATATCGCTGTTTTACACCTTTTTTTGTTAAGGGTCTTTGATCTTCTTTGCATGTTCACTTTGCAAAGACTAGGTCGGTACTTCTGCAGCAATGTAGGATGATTTAGAAATCATTTTTGAAGTTGAGGGAGAAAATACAATTGACGTTTTTCGACATACTCTAACTGTCTTGAGTCAGAATACACAGAGTTCAGGCAGAGCAAGACAAGATGAGCGTTTGAGATAAAAGAGTATTTCAGTTGTATTATTTTTATGAAAATAACCAATCGTTTCGCTAGATATGACCCTTCTTCCTCGGCTGAGATCGTTTACAACCGCATTTGGGATCGTTTGAAGCCGCATTCAAACTGCATTTTGGAAGTTCAAACTTGGGGCACCATATCAGTCCATTATATGGAGAAAAATGTTTTCCTCAAATGCCATAATTTCTTTACATCTGAAGAAAGAAAGACATGAACATCTTGGACGACAAGGTGGTGAGTATATTATCTGTAAACCTTTGTTCTGGAAGTGGGACTTCTCCTTTAAGACTATTCCACTTTTACACATTAAACAAATATATACAGTAAAAATAAACTGATATGAGTCAGTAGTCACAGTGCTTAATGTACAACTAATACAAACTTCACAGTTACATGTGTCCACATGAATGCCTATAATAATTCAAATGCCTAAAAAGAATCATTCATATACCTAAAAAAAAAAAGCCAATTAATCATAATGACCACTGTGGAAATTCTTAAATAGCAAACCAAAAGTAAATAAAAAAATAACGGGAATTTTAGTATATGACAGAGATCTGTATCTGATAGAAATACTGATAGAGAGACATTCTCAATTAATACAATGTTCAATCAAAAATCATGAAAATCAAGGAAAAACAAAAGCACTCTGCACATTAGTGTATTTCTCACATGCTATCCTGTTTAACACAAAAGCCTGAGTACTTTTTTTTTTTTTTGACAGGGAGGTGCTCAGCCCCTAAATCAACCACAGGGCCTGCCTCACTTCCTGTAGAATGCAGAAAAAGACACTTCCTCCTTGTGTCTCCATGGTAATGAACGAGTGTCTTGACAATTCAGCAATGCAGGAAAGGACTGAACATAGTGTGAAGCACAAATACTGAAAAATTACTACACAGGTAAACGACACTGAATATAAGATATTCAGATAAACTGATTTTCTTTGACGTATATTTGAAGCAAGCATTAATTACAGAGCATTCACAGTGATTGTTGCAAAGTGCTCAAGAGTAAGTACAATTTAAATATTATAGATGTGATTAGGCCAGGAGAACAAGTGCTGCTCACTGCAGAGCCGAATGGCCTCCAGCTCCCCCTCTCTGGATGTCCAGCTCCACCTCTGTGTGAACTAATGGGTGGAGTTAGGGTTAGGATAGGGTAAGGGGTAGGGTTAGAGTGTGGTTAGGTATCTATCTCCACCCATTACCTCCAGCGAGGGGGAGCTGGAGCTCCAGCTCCTCCCATCTGGCTCTGCAGCGAGCACCCTCTCCAGGAGAATCCAAACCTGTTCCTAAAGCGCCACTGTCCTGCAGAGTTTAGCTCCAACCCCAATGAAACAACTGAACCAGATATTCGAGGTGTTTGGACTCACTTGTTGGAGCTATACTGTGTATAATGTTGGCACTTCAGGAGCAGGTCTGGACACCCCTGGTTTAGCCAAATAGCACTGTCAGTATAGAGCGGGGCGGCGAAATGTCGTTCCTGGAGAGCCGCAGTCCTGCAGAGTTCAACTTCAACCCTAATCAAACACATCTGAACAAGCTAATCAAGGTCTGAAGGGTTATGAGGAAGCTACAGGTGAGTTATATCAGGGTTGGAGCTGAACTCTACAGGGCTGCGGCTCTCCAAGACCGGAGTTCGCTACCCCTGGCATAGAGTCTCATCCCTTTCTTAAAGTAAAGGTAATCACAAGCATAGATATGTATAGATGCCCCATTCGACCGCTCCAAGCACTTAGATGAGACCACCATTTTGGAACAATCAAACTAACGCCATTCACCACTTAATTTCCAGCTATATCGTTAACTTGATTGCACAGATACTCTGTGAAGTACGCCTGAAGCCACAATAGTCATAAAAATGTAGGCAAAAAGTACCTGGATGCCCTACTGCTGGTGTTATTCTGAAGTGTGCATATGATGGACACTGCTGCGATGCAACTGACACTGGAAAGTCACGTGATAATGACAACATGGTGAATGTAGTACGTCCGTATTCTATTCATACTACACACACTCATGTACAGAACATATTCATTTGTGGTGGCGAAGTAATTACTTATTTAAGCCATGAGATAAATTAATGATGTACTAGATTCAGTCATTTCGAAAAGGGTGAAGATTTGATTTTGTGAAGAAAATTATTAACAGGTGTAAGAGAAGCTTTTATTTTAGGCTTTTGTTTAGATGTCTGAACTTCATGAGAGGATGGCAAATCCTGCTGATCATAAGTTGGCAGCTCTTGTTTAACTTTGTTTTTATTTTTGTTCTGTAATTGAGAAGTGCTCTGTGCCCTGCCACGTTGTGCAGTGGATTTAGTGGCCGTGCGGCCTCTTTCCTGTTCTACCTCTCGCTGCAACTGAGAATCTGTTCGGGAATGTGAGGCAGAGGAGCTACTAACAGTAGTAGCGTACAGGGCATCAGGACTTTGTCCTAAGTCTGGGTTCTTGTCTGTGGTCTTTGTTTTTTGGCTTGGCAAAACATCAGGGTTTCCTACAAAGTCCAGGTTCTCTTCTCTTGTTCTTGTTTTTTGTCTTGGCAAAGACTTGCTGCGTCGCAGAATGTTCATTGTAAAGTGTCTTGGCAGAGCATTGCCAACCTCCTGTCCAAGAAGCTTTTCCTTCGCTTCGTAACTGTCTTTTGATGACCCCACCACTTTAATAATGTTATCTTCCTGCCTAATCAAAACATTATAGATTTTTTGGAATGAGGAAGCATTCTTAGCAATAAGTCTTCTTTGACTGATGTCATGTTTATTCAGGTCTATTTCTTGTGTGCGTAGAGATGAGGAGATCTTCTGCACGAATTCACGCAATTCTTTACCTGCTTCTTTAAAGGATCCTCCCCAAAGTTTAACCATAACAACCCCTGAATCATCTGCATGGTTAATATGAGTGTGGTGATCAGATTCTATTTTTTCAACAAAATCTTTCTTGAAGTGCATTATATATTCCCACATATATGGGTCCACAGGGAAAGAATCCTCAGTTTTCCTGGGAGACGAGGGATTCCGCCGTCGAGTGCTTGTGCTGGAATCCTCATAGCTCCTGCTGGGACTGCTAAAGGAACTATCTGCACTTAAACTAACATCCAGTGGAAAGGCAACCTGCATGAGTGACTGCCTGTTTGAGGACTCTGGGGATCTTGAGTTTATTCCAGAAGGTGGTCTTCCACCCACAGCATACTTTGACTGGCCATTGTTGTGACTGTGC